>NC_066576.1:4452656-4470156 GCF_024679095.1 Eriocheir sinensis | reverse complement strand
TGCTATATTGTAAGAGAAGAGACTCAGTATTAGAAGGAAGAGTAGAAGTCTTTATTAATGCAGCCCCTCCCCTTCATAACTCCCTGCCTAACACCCCCTTCCCCTGCCTGCCCTTAAACCTCACCCCCTACCTACCCAACCATGCAGGTCTTAATTATATCTTCCTCCACCTCTAAATTCCACTTCCCCTTCCTCCCCTTCGTCTTCCCCTGCCTGCCCTTCGACCTCACCCCCTACATACCCAACCACCCCTTCATCCTCTATCTTCCCCCACCTCCCATTCCACTTCCCCTACCTCCCCTTCATCTTCCCCTACCTCCCCTTCATCTTCCCCTTCTCACCCCTCGTCACCCCTGCCCTCGCCTCACCCCGGGCGGCCTAACACTGCTGACGGGCACCCTAGCGGTCACCTCAGCCTTGCAACACACAGCACTTTAGTCTCACGTGCCCACTAACATACCAAACACACACACACACACACACACACACACACACACGTCACTGCACGGCCCTCACGAGTCTAATCAAGATGCCCGAAGGCGTTATGATCTTGTAAACACGCCCCGGCCGCCGCCCCGGCCGCCGCCCCGCCCCGCCCCGCCCCGCCACGCCACGCCGCTATTAGCCAAGACACGCGTGCCGATCATTCGCTGCCCCTGTGACGCTAAGGAGGAACAAGGGAAAGTTTCGTTTAGTCGGCGCAACATCTGTGGTCATATGCCAGAGAGAGACAGAAGGGGAAGGAATTATAGGAGAAGGGAAAGTTTCGTTTAGTCGGCACAACATCTGTGGTCATATGCCGGAGAGAGACAGAAGGGGAAGGAATTATAGAAGGGAACAGACCCCAGGAGACGGGACACAACCCCCGATTAATACCTGGTACCCATTCACTGCTGGGTGGACAGGGGCGTAGGGTATCGGAAAAGCCGCCCAAATTTTTCCACTCCGCCCGGGAATCGAAGCTGGGCTCTCTCGGTTGTGAGCCGAGTGTGCTAACCACTGCACCACGAAGCCCCCGAGGAACTAGGGAGCCCCGCCGCTGACTTATTAGAAAAAGGAGAAGAAAAGGAAGGAAGGAAGGATGGAGAAGTAAATGAAAAAAACGTGAAGAATAAAAACAAGACGTTATAGAAAGGAAAAGAGGAATGGAAAAAGTGGTGTGTAGGGTTAGGAGGAGAGAAAGGCCGAGTGATCAGCGTTCGGGGGTTGTGGACCCGGGTTCGAGTCCCACTGATGCGCGCTGAGAATTTCCAATTGAAGTGAAAAAGAAAACGAATTAATTAAGGGTATTATTAAGAATGAAAGGGGAAGAAGAAGAGAAGAGAAGAAGCACGCTGAGAGGCAGGAGTTATGAGGATGAGGCCACGTGTTGGTATGTCAAAGGGTGAGAGAGGGTCAGGCGAGGGCGTGGACACCTGGGAGGAACTTGAGGGGGAAAAAACAGTAACGAGATTGAGGTGAAAAAGTGAAAGTTAGTTCGCAAGAAATGAAAATGAGAGCCTGGGCGCAGTGGTCCCTAAACACTCTCTTGTCACGGCACGCACGCACGCACGCACACTGCCAGCGGACTTATATCGGGGGCAGCCTTAGGTCGTGTAGCGGGCCGCCTCACCGCTCTACTATCACCGTCCTACTGATAAGAAAGAGGAAAGCAACATATTTTTTTTACAGCAAAGGAGACAGTTCAAGGGCGCAAAGAAAAATATTAAAAAAAAGCCCGCTACTTACTGCTCCTGTACTGACGAAGGCAAGTTGGTTTACACAGCAGAATTTGGAGCAGCCGTCGGTAGCGTAGCGGCCCACCTCACCGCCCTGCTATCACCGTGGTAATCATAATACAGAGGAGAACAACAGGTACAAAGTCAAGTTAGTTTGCACAGTAGAATTTGGAGCAGCCCTCGGTAACGTAGTGGGTCCTCTCGTCCTCCTAATCATACAATAAAGGAGACAAGAGGAGCCGCGCTGACGGACAGGGGAAAGAATGGGCTCGCAGGATTATAATGACAGAGACGAGACTCAGGTTTAAATAGTATAAGGAACTGCGTGGTGATCCAATACCTGTGTGTGTGTGTGTGTGTGTGAAGATTCGTAACCACCACCACAACCACGACCTGACACCCGTAATCATAGTAGTAGTAGTAGTAGTAGTAGTAGTAGTAGTAGTAGTAGTAGTAGTAGTAGTAGTAGTAGTAGTAGTAGTAGGGTGGGGGGAAGTTGATATCGAAAGGATGCTACTACTACTACTACTGCTACTACTACTACTACTACTACTACTACTACTACTACCACCATTTCATCGCAGAGAAAAAAGAAAAAGGAAAAAAACACTCCCCTCTAATGAACGCCTAAACACGGTGAATGATAATGGTGATAATGACGGATGGTGAGGATGTGTGAGTGGTGATGATGGTGGTGGTGGTGGTGGTGGTGATGGTGGTGGTGGTTTGCAATCCGTCATCTATTACGGGTAAAAGAGGCCCCATTAACACCGAGCCATCCATCACCTCCTCCCCTCTTCATCCCTCAACTCCTCCTCCTCCTCCTCCTCCTCCTCCTCAGTTGTATACAAAATGGCGACCCATGGAATAGTTAGATAGAAGGGGAAGAAGATGAAGGCGAAGAAGAGGAAGAGTGAATGGGAGAAAGGGGAGGTGAAGAAGCGGTAAGGGAAGGGAAGGGAAGGGAAAGGGAAGGGAAGGAAGGGAAGGAATGGAAGGGAAGGGAAAGGAAGGGAGAGGAAGGGATAGGAAAGGAAGGGAAGGGAAGGAATGGGAAGGGAAGGGAAGGGAAGGGAAGGTAAGGGAAGGGAAAGAAAGGGAAGGGAAAGGAAGGGAAAGAAAAGGAAGGGATGGGAAAGGGAAGGGTAAGGAAGGAAAGGAAAGGGAAAGGAAGGGAATGGAAAGGAAAGGAAGGGAAGGGAAGGGAAGGGAAGGGAAAGGAAGGAAGGGAAGGGAAGGGAAGGGAAGGGAAAGGAAGTGTATTGAAAGGAAGGGAAACGAAGGGAAAGGAAAGGAAGGAAAGGAAAAGAAAGGGAAGGGAAAGGAAGGGAAGAAAAGGGAGAGGAAGGAAAATTAAAGATAAGAAGGAAAGGATGGAAGGAAAGAGAAAAAAACGAAAAAGAAGAGGAATAGATAAAGATAAGATAAGAAAAAGGAGAAGAAAAGGAAGAAAGGAAGGATGAAGAAACTAATGAAAGAAAAGGGAAGAAAAAGAATTAGGAGAAGGTATAGAAAGGAGAAGAGGGGAGGAAAAAGGGGGGGTGGGTGGAGGGTTAGGAGGAAAGAAAGGGGTAAGGAAGAGGAAGAGGAAGAGGAAACAGAAGGGAAGGAGAAAGAAAAGGAGAAACAAGAGAAAAGAAAAATGAAAAAAAGCTTGGAAGAAAAAGGAAGACGGACAAAGAGAGGAAAGGAGGAGGAGGAGGAGGAGGAGGAGGAGGAGGAGGAGGAGGAGCAAGGGGAGGGGTGGGGGAGGAGGTGATGATGTTGGAGAAAGCATATATCCCTTCTTTGTTCTCTCTCTCTCTCTCTCTCTCTCTCTCTCTTATGTTACATACAGGAACACAAAACGTAACGCTGTCCATAAGTCAGCCGGACACACAACGCTGAGTTACATAAAGCATTAATTCACCCGCGATCACTGTGCCGTCCCCGAGCCGCGTCACGCTGTACACTCCGCAGCGGCGGCCCTAAAGCCTTCTCCGTTTGTCTGTTAATGGACTCCCGCGCGTCAGTACAATAAATAAATTACAATATAAAAAATGCCAAACCTTATAATATATATTTTTCTTGTATATATTTATGTATGTTTAGGAGTAGAATCCAAGACAAATTCATTACAAATATTTATTTATATATATTTAAAAGGAAAATCCCAGACAAATTCGAAATGACAATATTTTCATGAAATTAATTGAATATAATTAATGTGGCGATCATAAGTCAATGGCTAAACTCTGTGCTCGTGGCAGCCACGCAGGTGATGTGCCGCTCGAAGCCCATCCCTCGGGGACGGCACTAACTCAGCGGCGGCGGCACACACGTCCCGGCGGCCAGGGCCCGGGGCGCGGCCACACGTGTGCTGAGAACACACCGCGGCGGGCACCCGCAGTGCTCGCCAGGCAGCCAGCAGGACAGTCCCGGCGGGAGGCTGCAGCGATACACACACGGTAATACTCAAGTTTCCTCGTCCAACTCAGCAAATGTCTTTATAGGAAGATTTTTGTAGCGATATGCTTCAGCTCAGCATGTGATCAGCATATATATGGCCTATTTTCTGAGCTCAGCATAGGCTTATAAGCTAGATGTTAGATGTCTTGTGGCTCAGCATTCAGCATGGCTCTCAGACTCGATGAAGAAAAGTGATCTCTGAGGTCAGGATATCCTCAAGTCAGCATTGGTCAGTCATCGCGTTCAATGATTAATTTCGTTTTCTACTGTGAATAAAAGTTGAATTTAATTTTTTTTTTGTGTGTGTGTGTGAAGATCCATTTTCTTTCTTTTTCTTTTCTTGCGATATGACGATAAGAATTGAAATCTTTGTTATCGTTTGATTTTGGGTAATTTCTTGGATATTCCTTAATTAGGCGATCATAAAATATCGTTCTCAAACCTGCAGAGAAACAGTTCCTCGTGAGCGTCGGCAGCGAGTGTCTGTGCCGCGGCGGGCGTCGGGGTGATGTGTGGCCGCCGCCGCCCTGACCGTCACGGCGACACAAGCCAATTAGTTCTCGTTAATCCATAGACAGGCAGGTGCGCCGGCAGGGGGAGGGGCGAGGGGGGGTGAGGACAAACACTCTCTCTCTCTCTCTCTCTCTCTCTCTCTCTCTCTCTCTCTCTCTCTCAACTTATTATACTCGAATAAACTACAAAATCCATACAGGAGATTCATTTCCTTTTGTTTTTCTTTCCCGCGTAGTTAAACCACAGAAAAAAATCCAAATTCAACGCGAAAGCAAATTTTCGTTCACAATTCGTAACACGCGCGAGCAGTTACCACGTTTTCCTCTATTCCCTGAACATGTCGCGGCGGTGAGGATAAAAGAAGCATGAACAAACTTTCCCGGTGCTTAATAATCGTCTATTTCGGTTCTGGTTGTTTTGAGTGGCCTCCAGGGCGACCCACAGGACACTCCCGCTCCCGCAAGGCTGCACTGTACTCTGGACATGCGCGACGATTTAACTCGATATATAATTGACGAAACACGATCGCCTCATACAGCAACTGACTTTAACAATAATTTGATGCGATATGTAAGGATGAAAACATGATCACTTAACACAATAATTAACTTGGAACGATAATTAATTTTAACACGATGTATAATTGATGAAACACGATGACTTAACACGATAATTGATTTGGAACGATAATTAATTTTAACACGATATATAATTGATGAAACACGATCACTTAACACAATAATTGACTTGGAACGATAATTAATTTTAACACGATATATAATTGATGAAACACGATCACTTAACACAATAATTAACTTGGAACGATAATTAATTTTTACACGATATATAATTGATGAAACACGATCACTCCAAACAGTAATTGATTTTAACGATAATTTAAAGCGATGTATAATTCAAACAGTAATTGATTTTAACGATAATTTAAAGCGATGTATAATTCAAACAGTAATTGATTTTAACGATAATTTAAAGCGATGTATAATTCAAACAGTAATTGATTTGGGACGATAGTTTAACGCGATACGATGAAACACGATCACTAATAAATGAAATAATAAATGAATAAATAAATAAATAAATATATAGACGTTCGAAAACTCTACAAAAAAATAAGAAAAGAAGGGAAAAAAAAATTAAGTTCGACGCTGCAACGAAGATGAAAATACAAGTTCAAAAAAATCCAACAAAAAAGAAAAAAAGAGAAAATAAAAAAATAAAGAAAGCAACAGAAATCAAGAAGCTTTCCCCCCTTTGAGATCACCAACAATATCTTTGAGCCCGAACCCGATCAGTATACCAGACCAGATTTCTAGGAACCGCTTTTACGGGTTAATGAATGCACCCAACATAAAAAAAAATTATTTCTCTCTCAGTTCATGTTCGGTGCTATCAGGCCAATGGAGAGAGCTAAATGGTAGTGAGGTAAGTGTGGTAGAATTATGTGAAGGCAGAAAATAGTTTAGGTGTAATAAATCGGAGCCGGTATTGAGTTGGTAGTATTAAATCGGTATTGTTTCTCAGGAAGGCAATGCTTGGAACACGATCTCTTAATGCAAGGATACATACAAACGCTATTAAGCATACATCAATACATCGCAAGGCCGGAATCTAATTAGTACAAGCTATCTAGGAACCGCTCGTACGGGCTAATGACTGCACCCAACATATCATCTTTATCTCTCAGTGTATGTTCGGTGCTAACAGACAAATACAAAGAATGAATCGAAGTGAAATGAGTGTGGTAGAATTATGTGAAGGCGATGAACAGATTAAAAGGTGCCGTTGTGTTTTGAGTCGGTAATAAATAGATGGTGTATCTCTTAATAAGGCGGAACTTGGAACACAGCGCCACCAAACTAAAATAAGGTGGAATAGAAATAAAGTTAGAAGCCTTGAGATCACTGAGTCAGAATCCAATTAGTGCAAGCTTTCCAGGAACCGCTTTTACGGGCTAATGATATACACCCAACACATTAACTTTCTCCCAAGTGTATGTTCGGTGCTAACAGACAAATACAAAGAATGAATCGAAGTGACATGAGTGTGGTAGAATTATGTGAAGGCGATGAACAGATTAAAAGGTGCCGTTGTGTTTTGAGTCGGTAATAAATAAGTGGTGTATCTCTTAATAAGGCAAAGCTTGGAACACAGCGCCTCCAAACTAAAATGAAGTAGTTAAAACCCATTCCCTTGAGATTAATGAGCTAGACCCCAATTAGTACAAGATTTCTAGGAACCGCTTGTACGGGTTAACGACTGCACCCAACATATTATCTTTATCTCTCAGTGTATGTTCGGTGCTAACAGGCCAATGGAGAGAGTAAATGGTAGTGAAATAAGTGTGGTAGAATTATGTGATAGCGGGAAGTATTTTAGAAGCTGCCGTTGTGTTTTGAGTCGGTAGTAAGCAGGTGTTTCTCAGGAAGGCAGAGCTTGCAACACGACCTCTTAATGCAGGGACTGATATAAACATTTCTATGCAGTAAGTAGCGGGCTTTTTTTTCATTATTGTTTTCTTTTTCTTACGCCCTTGCTATGCTAGTGACACCCTGATGCACCCCCCCCCCCCTTACACCCCCTCCCACGCCCACACACAGAACTAATGAACAGGCAACACCCTTTATGATAGCTATTGACACCCTGATGCACACCCCCTCACGCACCCTTACACCCACACCCAGAACCATGATTAAGAAAGGGTACCAATGAACAGGCAACACCCTTTATGATAGCTATTGACACCCTGATGCACCCCCCCCTCACGCACCCTTACACCCACACCCAGAACCATGATTAAGAAAGGACACTGATGAACAGGCAACACCCTTTATGATAGCTATTGACACCCTGATGCACACACCCCTCACGCACCCTTACACCCACACCCAGAACCATGATTAAGAAAGGACACTGATGAACAGGCAACACCCTTTATGATAGCTATTGACACCCTGATGCACCCCCCCCCCCCCCACGCACCCTTGCACCCCCTCCCACACACCACAGAAGTAAAAATAATAAAATAAATAAAATAAGACATACAACAAAGCACTATATACTTCACTACACTTGAATTTACAACCTCCACTCTCTCTCTCTCTCTCTCTCTCTCTCTCTCTCTCTCTCTCTCTCTCTCTCTCTCTCTCTCTCTCTCTCTCTCTCTCTCTCTCTTTCTTTCTTTCTTTCTTTCTTTCTTTCTTTCTTTCTTTCTTTCTTTCTTTCTTTCTCTCTCTCTCTCTCTCTCTCTCTCTCTCTCTCTCTCTCTCTCTCTCTCTCTCTCTCTCTCTCTCTCTCTCTCTCTCTCTCTCTCTCTCTCTCCAAAGCATAATATTTAGCAGAACCATTTCTTCCACTATCTATTTACGCCCAGCCGCAGCCTTGACTGAGGGGAACTAATAGCCGATGAGTGAACGAAAGCGACACACACACACACACACACACACACACACACACACACACACACACACACACACACACACACACACACACACGCTGGCACACACCTCCCCGCTTGGCTCGACGTTGAGAAATTGTCACTTGGTAGGAGAGACATTTTGCAGATTACGTTTCTGAGCTGTGGAGGCCTGAAAAACCTTGTCCCTTTAGCTCCACACACACACACACACACACACACACACACACACACACACACACACACACACCGCCGTGGTAGCTCAGTGGTTAAGGCCCTGCGTGAAGGAAAATCAGGAACAGCCAAATAATTATATGTATCATTGGCAAGGTTTCGCTTAAACAAAGAAAACTGTATAACAAAGAGAAAACGCATTAGGGTAGGCGGTGGCTGAGTGGTAGCGTGCTGGGCCCACATTCATCGCGTGATGGACGACGCGGGTTCGAATCCCCACGCTACCACCTGGGATTTTTCAGTCACCGCCGAGTGGCTTAAAACTACCCACATGCTGTCCTGAAGACCACCCATCAACCCGGACTCTAGAGGAAACCGTCCAAGTGAATCAAGAACGAGTTCCGGGGGGCAGCATGAGCCAAGAGAAGATGGCGCCACTATAAACACTTGCCTGCGCCATGACGGGCTGGGGCCGAACACCATCCAGGCCCCTCAAGCAAGCCTACCGGCGCTATTTTTTTTTTTACAACAAAGGAGACAGCTCAAGGGCACACACAAAAAAGGAAACAATAAAAAAAGCCCGCTACTCGCTGCTCCTAAAATATAGGCGTTAAAAAAAATAAAAAATAAAAATATTCTCATCATTATTTTTTTGTTTATTTATGGCTGACAGAAGTGGAGACAAGCGAACAGCGTGCATGAGACGAGGAAGAAGGAAATAGAATAAGTAATATGTCGTGGAGAGAAGCAAAAAATACGTCACCGTCCGCCCCTCGTGACGCACTAATGAAAGGTCTTTGTGTGCGCGAAGACAACTAAACACGAGACACAATGGCCGGCATTCTCAGGTTGGTATTCTTAGACGACCCTTGCCTCTCACATCAACAATTTCCAAAGGCCAAAAAGGAGATCAGTCGGGTTCTAATGAGCGTTTTTGTAGGTTCATGGTACAGAAGAAGGGTCAAACTACCACCAGGGTCATTAAACTACCCCTGGATATGCCCACAACTCCTATGAAAGCTTTGTCATATTTGTGTGATTGGGCGACGAAGTGTTTACAATCCGACCATCAGAATCTTCCTCCCCTCGCGTCACCCGCTTCCCAAGGAAGAGGAGATTAGTCGGGTTGTCGGGAGTGTTTTTTTCACGTTCAGGACACAGAAAAGCCTTGTCAAACCGTCGCTAGGCTCATAAAACTACCCACAACAACAATCTCGACCATAGCATTGAGAAACTATCACTAGGCTCACAAAACTATACCCATGGAAATACTAACACAGCTTTGGTAGAGGTTGTTGTGATTTCCATGGTTTATGAGCCTACTGATAAAACTTTGGTAGTGTTATGAGCCTAGTGATAGTTTGACAAGGCATTGGTGGAGGTTATTGTGTTAGTATTTCCTTGGGTAGTTTTATGAGCCTAGTGATAGTTTGATAAGGCTAGGGTAGAGGTTGTTGTGTTAGTATTTCCATGGGTAGTGTTATGAGCCTAGTGATAGTTTGACAAGGCATTGGTGGAGGTTATTGTGTTAGTATTTCCTTGGGTAGTTTTATGAGCCTAGTGATAGTTTGACAATGATTTGGTAGAGGTTGCTGTGTTAGTATTTCCATGGGTAGTTTTATGAGCCTAGTGATGGTTTGACAAGGCATTGATAGGGGTTGTTGTGTTAGTATTTCCATGGGTAGTTTTATGAGCCTAGTGATGGTTTGACAAGGAATTGATAGGGGTTGTTGTGTTAGTATTTCCTTTTGTAGTTTTATGAGCCTAGTGATGGTATAGGATTGTACTAGCGGTATTTATGTAGGGAGTAGCGATTATAAATTTTCACCGCCAAGTCAGAAAATATGAAAACCTAATCTTAGTGAAAAATATATCTTTGGAAAAATTACATTCACCGCCGCCGCCAAGGGTAGAAAGTGATTCGTCTGGACTCATCACAAGCGTAGTTTTAATCGGTAGTTTCAAGGTAGATTATTCATGAAGTTTCAGGGTTGATTATTCATGAAGTTTCAGGGTAGATTATTCATGAAGTTTCAGGGTAGATTATTCATGAAGTTTCAGGGTAGATTATTCATGAAGTTTCAGGGTAGATTATTCATGAAGTTTCAGGGTAGATTATTCATGAAGTTTCAGGGTAGATTATTCATGAAGTTTCAGGGTAGATTATTCATGAAGTTTCAGGGTAGATTATTCATGTAGTTTCAGGGTAGATTATTCATGAAGTTTCAGGGTTGATTATTCATGAAGTTTCAGGGTAGATTATTCATGAAGTTTCAGGGTAGATTATTCATGTAGTTTCAGGGTAGATTATTCATGTAGTTTCAGGGTAGATTATTCATGAAGTTTCAGGGTAGATTATTCATGAAATTTCAGGGTAGATTATTCATGTAGTTTCAGGGTAGATTATTCATGAAGTTTCAGGGTAGATTATTCATGAAGTTTCAGGGTAGATTATTCATGAAGTTTCAGGGTAGATTATTCATGAAGTTTCAAGGTAGATTATTCATGAAGTTTCAGGGTAGATTATTCATGAAGTTTCAGGGTAGATTATTCATGAAGTTTCAGGGTAGATTATTCATGAAGTTTCAGGGTAGATTATTCATGAAGTTTCAGGGTAGATTATTCATGAAGTTTCAGGGTAGATTATTCATGAAGTTTCAGGGTAGATTATTCATGAAGTTTCAGGGTAGATTATTCATGAAGTTTCAGGGTAGATTATTCATGAAGTTTCAAGGTAGATTATTCATGAAGTTTCAGGGTAGATTATTCATGAAGTTTCAGGGTAGATTATTCATGAAGTTTCAGGGTAGATTATTCATATTGTTTCAGGGTAGATTATTCATGAAGGTTCAGGGTAGATTATTCATGAAGTTTCAGGGTAGATTATTCATGAAGTTTCAGGGTAGATTATTCATGTTGTTTCAGAGTAGATTGTTCATGAAGGTTCAGGGTAGATTATTCATGAAGTTTCAGGGTAGATTATTCATGAAGTTTCAGGGTAGATTATTCATGAAGTTTCAGGGTAGATTATTCATATAGTTTCAAGGTAGATTATTCATGAAGTTTCAGGGTAGATTATTCATGAAGTTTCAGGGTAGATTATTCATGAAGTTTCAGGGTAGATTATTCATGTAGTTTCAGGGTAGATTATTCATGAAGTTTCAGGGTAGATTATTCATGAAGTTTCAGGGTAGATTATTCATGAAGTTTCAGGGTAGATTATTCATGAAGTTTCAGGGTAGATTATTCATGAAGTTTCAGGGTAGATTATTCATGAAGTTTCAGGGTAGATTATTCATGTAGTTTCGCGGTAGATTATTCATGAAGTTTCAGGGTAGATTATTCATGAAGTTTCAGGGTAGATTATTCATGAAGTTTCAGGGTAGCTCATTCATCACATCACCACCACCCTCATCGTAACTACCACCACCACCACCATCACCACCATCTCATCACTATCTCACCACTAACTCACTATCCCATTCACCACAATCATTTCACACTATCTCATTATTTCAGTCACCACAATTTCATCGCTATCTCAGTCATCACAACAATCTCATCACTATCTCATTATTTAAGTCACCACAATATGCGATGTTGTCAAGTGGTTATCAAATGCACGTCGGCCTTGTTATCTAGGGTAGGCTAACTTCAAATAGCTTTTTTAACCCCTTGACTGCGAAATTCACCAAGCTACAGAAATGGAACAAAAAGTGGCTGCTACAATTCAATGAAGAGAAATGTAAAGTCCTGCACCTTGGGAGGGGATATCCAACACACCAATACCACATGGGAAACACTCCACTATCCACCACAGAGGCAGAGAAAGACCTGGGAGTGTATGTTACCAGGCTACCAGTGAAGGGATATCCAGCACACCAATACCACATGGGAAACACTCCACTATCCACCACAGAGGCAGAGAAAGACCTGGGAGTGTATGTTACCAGGCTACCAGTGAAAAACACTCCACTATCCACCACAGAGGCAGAGAAAGACCTCAGTGAAGGGATATCCAGCACACCAATACCACATGGGAAACACTCCACTATCCACCACAGAGGCAGAGAAAGACCTGGGAGTGTATGTTACCAGGCTACCAGTGAAGGGATATCCAGCACACCAATACCACATGGGAAACACTCCACTATCCACCACAGAGGCAGAGAAAGACCTGGAGTATAGTTACCAGGATACATGCAGTGAAAGCCAAATCCGTGCCAATCGCAGCGGACGGGTTAACGAACGACACGCTTATGAAATTATAAATACGTTTTCAAATACCTCTTAATAAGCGACACAAGCAAGGAAACTATATATATACAATGTTATCAAATAGTTATCGAATAAACGTCTGCTGTGATTCTTATAATGGCTTCAAACACGTCATTAATATTTTTACAGCAAAGGAAACAGCTCAAGGATAAAATAATGGAAACAATAATGAAGGAAAGCCCGCTACTCGCTGCTCCTGTAAAAAAAGTTCAGAGGAGTGGCCGAAAGAGAGGTCAATTTCGGGAGAAGTGTCCTGATACATTCCTCTTGAAACGACACATTGAAATCACTATAGGGCCGTATCAGAAGGCATATCGCAGCCCAAGAACACATATTTGACAAGGCTTTCGTAGGAGTCGTGGGCATTTCCAGGGGTAGTTTTATGACCCTGGTGGTAGTGTGAGTCTCTTCTGTACCATGAAACTAAAGAAACACACATTTGACAAGGCTTTCATAGGAGTTGTGGGCATTTCCAGGGGTAGTTTTATGACCCTGGTGGTAGTGTGAGTCTTCTTCTGTACCATGAACCTAAAGAAACACTCATTAGAACTGAACTATCTCCCTCTTTGACGTTTAGAAATAGTTGATGTTAGAAGCGAAAGTGACATAATACCAACTATATCTATAACTGATTCAAAAACTTCTCTAATAAAAGACAGAAGCACAGAAATTCATGTCAGCGCTGTAAAACGACACTCGTAAAGGAACGTTAATTAGGGACACTATTTTCCGTTGCTGACCCACACCGTTGCATAATAATAACGATAATAATAACGAGGACCCAGGTTCGAGCCCCGCCGATGCGCGCTGACCGTTTCCAACCCTCGCCAAGTGTCTGAAGATCACCTACATGCTGCCCGGATCTTCAAATCAACCCTAACTTCAGCAACTTCCACTTCCATTCAACTTCCATTCAACATACACTTCCATTCAACTTCCATGGTCATTCTTCCATTCAACTTCCATTCAACATACACTTCCATTCAACTTCCATCCCCATTCTTCCATTCAACTTCCATTCAACATACACTTCCATTCAACTTCCATCGCCATTCTTCCATTCAACTTCCATTCAACTTCCATTCAACTTCCATCGCCATTCTTCCATTCAACATTCCCTTCCATTCAACTTTCATCGCCATTCTTCCATTCAACTTCCATTCAACATACACTTCCATTTAACTTCCATCGCCATTCTTCCATTCAACTTCCATTCAACTTCCATCGCCGAGTGTCATAAGATCACCTACATGCTGCCCAGTTCTTCAGTCAACATTAACTTCAGTGACTTTGTTCATGAGGCGCCAGGCAGGAGGCATACATCACGGCAGCCACTATAAATAAAATTCGCCTGCGCCACGAACGAGCTGGGGCCGTCCAAGCGATCCCCCGAGATAGCCTACTAGCCCAAAAAAATAAAAAAATAAAAAAATAAATAAATAAATAAATAAAAATATAAACAATCATATTTTAATCTTTTACCCCATACAAAATAAAGAAAACAATGGGCAAAGGTTTCACACTGGGCGACTCAATGTTTTTTTTTTTTTTTAAGAGAGAGAGAGAAGAGTAAGAAAGAGAGAGAGGAGATAAATAAACTGTTGGCGGTGTTGGATTGGTGTTGACGCGGTGATGATAGAAATACTAACACAACAACCTCGATCATAGCATTGACTCACAAAACTACCCATAGAAATACTAACACAACAACCTCGACCATAAAATTGACAAACTATCACTAGGCTCACAAAACTACCCATGGAAATACTAACACAACAACCTCGACCATAGCATTGACAAACTATCACTAGGCTCACAAAACTACCCATGGAAATACTAACACAACAACCTCGACCATAGCATTGACAAACTATCACTAGGCTCACAAAACTACCCATGGAAATACTAACACAGCTTTGGTAGGGGTTGTTGTGTTAGTATTTCCATGGGTAGTTTTATGAGCCTAGCGATACTTTGATAAGGCTTTCGTAAGGTAGTTGAGTTAGTTATCGCCTTCGTTAAAATTCCACACGCACATTTCACTTCATGTTCTGTTTGCGTTTCCTTCCTACTAACACTCTTACTAACTCTTAACTATTAACTAACTACTAACTTACTAATATTCATACTACCAGAGGACGGTTATATTATGTTAGATGTAAACAGATATCACTAAGTAAATGTGGTTAATGACAAGCTTGTGCAGGGAACGGTCAGGCTGAAGGAGAGGGTGGGAGCCGATCTCCAGGGAATGGCCGAGGGATTAAGGGAGGGGATGTAACAGGGTGATGATGGTGATGAAGTGTGACGGGCGACGCGCTGATGTGTGTGGACGCGCGTACACAGGCAGAGGGACGGGGTGACGCTGGCTGTAACTGACCTCAAGGGAATGGGCGACGAATTAAGGAAAGGCAGGTAATAGGGGCGATAATGCCGATGGAGTGTGACGGTCAGAATGCATGAGTGTGTGTGTCTGAACTCACTTAGAAAGACACTGATTAGTTTTACTGATAGGGCGCGGCAGGGCGCGGTAAAACATTAGCGGGCAGTGCGGGGCACGAGGCGAGAGTTCCCACAGGGCAGCACCGCTGTCCCTGCCTTGCTGCTACGTGTTGTTTGTGGTGCTGCAGGTGTGGGTGTGCCGGGGCGGGGCGGGGCAGAGGCTGTGCCCCGCGGGCCACACGCCGGGCACCCGTGCAGGCGGCACTGGAGAGGTCATGGGCAGGTTAATTTTGCCAGTGTTGTTATTTGTTGATGCCTCTCATTATAAGGAGCTTTAATGGCTCTCTTTATCAATGACAATAGCAAGGAAAACAACACTGCTGCATGCACCGCGACACACCGGCCCCGAGGCACCGCCTCAGGCGCCGGGCACGCCGCCGCCACCGCCGCCGCCCACGAGGAGGGCTCGCTGGGTGTGAACACTACAAGACTTAGTGTGTTGTGGAGTGTGTGGTGTTGCTGGGGTGGTGTTCGCGGCGCGGCAGGTCGGTGTGTTCGTCGCACGGGGAAGAGAATATGTTAAAACATTATAATACGCCGCCGGGAAATTCATAAGAGCCTCCGTGGTGCTCGGCGGCCACGCGCCGGGCGCGGCGAGGCCCGGGCTGGGCGCGAGGCACCGGGCACACGCCGCCGCGGGGCGCTGCCCGGTCAGCGGCGGGGCAGCGGGCGTGGTGTCCCGCGGCGGCGTGGAGGCACTGCGGCAAACCCAACACAGGCGAGGGGAGGCAGGCGCCGCGCAGGGCACGGCACCGCGGCGCAGGGCCACAACGACGGGCTGCAGTACTCACCCATGGCGGCGAGGGCGGGGTCGGGGTAGGGCAGCGAGGGCAGCACTTCCACCGCCTTCTCACTCTTGATGGGGCCCATGGCGGCTTTGCTCGGCGGGTCACTCACGCACTCACTCACTCACTGCGTGCCGCCGGTCACGCCTCACGCCGGGACAAAATGGCTCTGGTCAGCGCCTGGCGCGGGCTCGGCACCGGTCACTGGGCTCCGCGGCACGGGACGCGCGGCGCGGGGAGGCACTGAGGCACCCACTGGGGCTGGCGGTCTGCGGGAGGGTCGCCGCGCGAGTATGCTTCACTGCCTCCTGGACACGCCTGTCAGAGCGAGGCGAGGCGTGGGTGGACCACCGCCACGGCCATGCCCCGCGGGGACGCCCCCGCGCCTCCCCGCCTATCACACGCCTCACAGTCTGCCTAAAATTAACTTCAATTATCCGCAGGACCTATGGGCGTGGGCGACGGTCGGGGCGGCGCGCGGATTGGCGGCGAGGCGCGCCAGGTCCCGCCCCGCACGCCGCCTGTTGGCCGCGGGGCGCGGGGCGGCGCGGCCCGGCGGGGCGCGGCCCCGTATAGGCGGCCGCCGCCCACCGCCACAATAACACCGCCACGGTTGCCGCGCGCCGCCACACGCGTCACCAGCATCGTTTTTTTCCTGTCATGTTTTACTTCAACATTCCGCTCATAGCTGCGACGATTGAAGTTTGCGGCGGACCGGCAGGGGCGTGGGGAGGCGGGGAGGGGGCCACCCCGATCCTAACCGAACCGCCCCGGCCAGAGCAGACAAGGCCGCCTCGACCTGACCCGACCCGCGTGCCGCGCCAGCAGCAGCAGGACACACAGGGACAGGCGGAGGCGGCCCGCCGCGGCAACACTCTGATTGGCCTCGTGTGTGTCCCGCGGCAAACACGCGTTGTGACGGGGAGTGACTTACTGCCGCACACACACACACACACACACACACTATAACATGGCTGCGCACCACCGCCGCCGCCGCCCCAACAAATTGGCCCCACCATTAATCTGTCCGCCTTGAGGTGCAACGCGTCGGGGAAAAAATGTTACACCGACACCACCACCGCCATCACCATCACCACCACCGCCGCCATCACCGCCACCACCACCACCGCCGCCGCCATCACCACCACCACCACCGCCGCCATCACCATCACCACCACCACCACCGCCGCCATCACCGCCACCACCACCACCGCCGCCGCCATCACCATCACCACCACCGCCATCACCACCACCACCACCGCCGCCGCCATCACCACCACCACCACCCCCGCCGCCACCACCGCCATCACCACCACCACCACCGCCGCCGCCATCACCACCACCACCACCGCCGCCGCCATCACCACCACCACCACCGCCGCCGCCATCACCGCCATCACCACCACCGCCGCCGCCGCCATCACCACCACCACCACCGCCATCACCACCACCGCCACCATCAGCAATAGATACGCGCCCTCCCCCTCATCTCCACACCTTCACCACCACCACCGCCGCCGCCATCACCATCAACACCACCGCTACCACCACCGCCATCACCACCACCACCATCACCATCTGCAATAGCTACAAGCCCTCCTCCCCTTAAAAGTCTCTACACCTTCATCACCACCACCATCACCACCACC
>NC_066576.1:4442656-4447656 GCF_024679095.1 Eriocheir sinensis | reverse complement strand
AAAGGGGAGGCGCTGGCTGGGTAGAAGGTCCGTGCGCCGATATGGTGATTCAGTACACACACAGGTCGGGGTCTCGTTGCAATCTGTCTGGTAATTTCCGATCAGTGCTGAGTGGACGGATAACACTCGTCTGTCCAGGGGTGCCATTCTCAGACGCTCCCATCATTCACATCAGCTATTCCCAAAGGCCTAAAAAGAGGTCAATCGGGTATTCATAAGTGTTTTTTTTAGGTTCATGGCACAGAGGAAGGGTCACACTACCACCAGGGTCACTAAACTACCCCTGGAAATGCCTCAAACTCCCACGAAAACCTTTTATTATTATTATTATTATTATTTTTTACAACAAAGGAGACAGCTCAAGGGCACACAAAAAAGGAAACAATAATAAAAAAAAAGCCCGCTACTCACTGCTCCTAAAAAAAAGAATCAGAGGCCTTGTTAAGTATGTGTACAGATCTCCGGCACTGACCCTTGACCTCAGCGACTTCGGCCAAAATGAGCATCGGGGGCAGAGTGGGCCAAGGAGTCATAATATCGTATAAGTTATTGTATCACGGCATCCACTCAGGTAAAATTCGTACAGGACAACGGGGATCTTTTTATTATCATGTACGGTAGTGAGGGTGTTGTTGTTCTGTGAGTTGTTTTTGTACAAGTTTTGGGAGTGAAGTTATGAAGCAACGCGCCCACTCTGATAGGTAAAATTCGTACATGACAACGGGGACTACTTTTTATTATCATGTACGGTAGTGAGGGTGTTGTTTTGTGAGTTGTTTTTGTACAAGTTTTGGGAGTAAAATTATAAAGCAACGCGCCCACTCTGATAGGTAAAATTCGTACATGACAACGGGGACTACTTTTTATTATCATGTACGGTAGTGAGGGTGTTGTTGTTCTGTGAGTTATTTTTGTACACGTTTTGGGAGTACAATTAAAAAGCAAAGCGCCGGGCAATAAACTGAGAGACTGCATGGGAGAATCGTTGTCTAATTACCTACCCTTCACTTTCTCTTGCCTTCCATGTCCTATCCCTCATCCCGAGCACTCCTTCCCTTCCCACCCTTCTACCTCCCCCATCCACTTAGGCAAATGTCATAATATCGTAAGTTATGTATCATGCACTCAGGTAAAATTCGTACTTGACAACGGGGATTTTTTTTATTATTATTATTATGTACGGTAGGAAGGCGGTATTGTGTTAGTTGTACGAGTTTTGGGAGTACAATTATAAAGCAAAGTGCCGGGCAATAAACAAAGACTGGGAGAATCGTTGTCTAGTTATCTACCCTTCCCTTTCTCTTGCCTTCCATGTCCTATCCCTCATGCACTCCTTCCCTTCCCACCCTTCTACCTCCCCCATTCACTTATAGCCAAATGCCTCTGTTCGCGAAGAGATGGAGAGGCAGTGAGTATCATTGTCCATAGTAACTTACCCTTCCCTTTGTGGGTTACTTATATATACTCTTTGAGATTTGAAATGCATGTGACATCGAAATCCCAAACGCCGAATTCACCTGTAAATTGTAAAGGTACAGTTGAAGGCATGCGGTATGGTTGCATGTGAATTCATCTGGGTCCATATTCTGAAACGTATTGAGCTCATTACGATTATTTCCCAAGGACACAGAGAAGGTTAACCCGGTTTTCAAGGGGAAGGGAAAGGAAGGGAAGGGAAGGGAAGGAAAGGGAAGGGAAGGAAAGGGAATTGAGAGGAAGGGAAGGGAAGGGAAGGGAAGGGAAGGGAGAGGAAGGGAAGGGAAGGAAAGGGAAGGGAAGGGAAGGGAAGGGAAAGGAAGGGAAGAGAGGGGAAGGGAAGGGAAGGGAAAGGAAGGGAAGGGAAAGGAAGGGAAGGGAAAGGAAGGGAAGGGAAGGGAAGGGAAGGGAAGGAGAAGGGAAGGAGAAGGGAGAGGAAGGGAAGGGAAAGGAAGGGAAGGGAAGGGAAGGGAAGAGAGAGGAAGGGAAGGGAAAGGAAGGAAAGGGAAAGTAAAGGAAGAGAAAGGAAGGAATGGGAAGGTAAGGTAAGGGAAGGGAAGGGAAATGAAGGGAAGGGAAAGGAAGTGTATTGAAAGGAAGGGAAGGGAAAGGGAGGGAGAGGATGGGAGGAAAGAAAAAAAAACACGAAATAGAATATTGAAAAAGTTAAAACTATCATAAGCATCACAAAACGGTCCATGAAAATCCCAGGAACTTCTACGACGAGAGGCTTTTCAGACAGGCGAACAGAGGCGTTGATACGTTTAAGAATACTGGATCTACGCCACTAAAGAAAACAATACCCCATAGTTCAACAATGAAGTCTCGGGGAACCTCCTGCCACATTTAGCAGCAGCGGACCGATCATGAAGCAGAGGGTTTTATGGCAAGATTTCCATCCGATTGCCGCCAGCTTTTCCTTGCTTACAGAACGAACAGTGTGCTATAGGCGGGGCGTTACCTATGGAGTGACGCGTGAAAGTCTATGGACACGGCCAGCCACGTTTACATTACTCAGCGGCTGGCGTGATGGACAATGTGAAAGCTGAAGGTTTAGAGGAAGGAAGTAGGGAAGATTTATAGGAAGTAGGAAGGGAAGGAAAGTAAACAAGGATACAATGAAGAAGCAACCCAGGAAAGCCCCAATCAGGCGCCAAAACAAGCCTCAAGCATTTTATTAGGAGGAGCAATGAACTACTCTAATCATTCTCTACATCAAAGTGAGCTCTTCTCTCTCTCTCTCTCTCTCTCTCTCTCTCTCTCTCTCTCTCTCTCTCTCTCTCTCTCTCTCTCTCACATTCGTCCATCCCTCCCCGCTTCCTTGCCATACATCTGAGGTTGCCAAAGAACACCAAGGACTTAATATACCCCCAGAAACATCACTAAAGAAGTTACATTTTAGCAAGACGAGCAATGAACCACGCTATATACTCACTCTCTGTATCATAATAACCTCTTTTATATTTCCCTCCTGCCATACATCTGAGCTTGCCAACGAACGCCAAAGACTTATTATACCCCCAGAAACATCACTATAAGTCACATTTCAGCAAGAAGAGCAATGAACCACGCTATACTTATTCTCTGTATAATGGTGAGCTTTCTCCTCTCTCTCTCTCATATCCAAGCATTCCTCCCCGCTTCCTTGCTATACATCTGAGCTTGCCAACGAACACCAAAGACTTATTATATACCCTAGAAACATCACTATATATGTCACATTTTCTTTACGCTTCCTTCACTTTTCTTTAATTTCTTCCTTTTTTTTATTTTTCCACGAGTTCTTGTTTTCATTATTTTGAGAGCAAGAGAATAACCCCGCCAGTCATGAGAGGCCTGACCAACGCCGCCTAAGAGTACAGAGGAAGATTTAGTTGGAAGAGATCGTAGCGGCGGCGGCGGCGGCGGCGGTGAGCGACGGCGGCGGGAAGGGGTTGTGATTGGGTGTTGGCGGCGGCGGTGTTGGCGGCGGCGGCGGTGGTAGTGATGGTGGTGAAAGTATTATTTGGTTGTGATGATGGTGGTGGTGGTGATGATAGTAGTGCATGGTGATGATGGTGGTGGTGATGGCGGTGGTTGCGGCGGCGATGGTGGTGATGGTGGTGATGATGACTGATATGTGAGTTGCTCGTAAGAATGGTGAGGAAAGTAATATTTTTTCTAACCGTGGTGGTGATGGTGGTGATGGTGGAAGTGATGGTGAAAATAATGGTTTGTGGTGATGACGGCGGTGATGGTGGTGATGGTGGAAGTGATGATGAAAATAATGGTTTGTGGTGATGACGGCGGTGGTGGTGGTGATGGTGGTGATGGTGGAAGTGATGGTGAAAATAATGGTTTATGGTGATGACGGCGGCGGTGGTGGTGATGGTGGTGATGGTGGTGATGGTGAAAAGAAGGGTTTGTGGTGATGACGGCGGTGGTGGTGGTGATGGTGGTGATGGTGGAAGTGATGGTGAAAATAATGGTTTATGGTGATGACGGCGGCGGTGGCGGCGGAGGTGATGTATTGTTGACAGTGCAAATACGAGTTGATTGCAGGTTTGAAGTTTTTTTTTTTTGTGTGTGTTTTATGTGCCGCCTATAACGCCGGTAGGCTGTCTTGAGGGGTCTCTCGGACGGCCCCAGTCTATTTGTGGCGCGGGCGAATTTTATTTATAGTGTGTGACTCTTGCCTGCCCCATGCTGCTTTATAGTTCTCATGAGCATACTTTTCACGTTCATAGTGTAGAAGCCTTGTCACACTATCACTAGACTCATAAAACTACCCATGGAATTACTAACACAACCTCTACCAAAACTTTATGAGATGTGTGTGTGTGCAGACCCCGAAATGCATAACTTGGAGCTTGGGCATTCACGGGGTATAAGCCTTGTCAAACTATCACTAGGGTCATAACACTACCCCATGGAAATACTACTAACACAACCCCTACGAAAGCCTTATCAAATGTGTGTGTATGATAATTTGGACCTTGGGCATTCACGGGGTATAAGCCTTGTCGCACTATCACCAGGCTCATAACACTACCCCATGGAAATACTACTAACGCAACCCCTACGAAAGCCTTATGAAATGGGTGTATGATAATTTGGACCTTGGGCATTCACGGGGTATAAGCCTTGTCACACCATCACCAGGCTCATAAAACTACCCCATGGAAATACTACTAACACAACCCCTAAGAAAGCCTTATGAAATGTGTGTATGATAACTTGGACCTTGGGCATTCACGGGGTATAAGCCTTGTCACACCATCACCAGGCTCATAAAACTACCCCATGGAAATACTACTAACACAACCCCTACGAAAGCCTTATCAAATGTGTGTATGATAATTTGGACCTTGGGCATTCACGGGGTATAAGCCTTGTCAAACTATCACCAGGCTCATAACACTACCCCATGGAAATACTACTAACACAACCCCTACGAAAGCCTTATCAAATGTGTGTTTATGATAATTTAGACCTTGGGCATTCACGGGGTAGAAGCCTTGTTACACTATCACCAGGCTCATAAC
>NC_066576.1:4430156-4432656 GCF_024679095.1 Eriocheir sinensis | reverse complement strand
GGGATGTAAGGAAGGGAAGAGATGGGCTGTATAGAGATGGGTAAAGAGGGGAAAGAAGGGAAAGCTGTAAGGAAAGGAGGAGGGGGAGGTGATGGGGTGTGTAGGGACAGTGAAGGGGAAAGGGAAGGGAGGTGATGGGATGTAAGGAATGGAAGAGATGGGCTGTATAGAGATGGGTAAAGAGGGGAAAGAAGGGAAAGCTGTAAGGAAAGGAGGAGGGGGAGGTGATGGGGTGTGTAGGGACAGTGAAGGGGAAAGGGAAGGGAGGTGATGGGATGTAAGAAATGGATGAGGGGGAGGATGATGGGCTGCGTAGAGATGGGTGAAGGGGGAAGAGAAGGGAAGGCTGTAAGGAAAAGGGGAGGGGGGAGGTGATGGGGTGTGTAGGGGCCGTGAAGGGGGAAGGGAAGGGAAGGTGATGGGCTATAAGAAACTGGTGAGGGAAATGGCAATGAAACGCCTTGTCCAACGCCTTATCATGGGTTTTGTGTCGGTTAGGCTGGTCACGTTAGGTCAGGTAAGGTCAGGTAAGGTCAATGGGTATGGTGGGACGGGTACTGGTCATCACGAAGCTAAAACCGTGAATCTTCCTACCTGACATACTATTACAAGTCTTGGTTAGGTCAGGTTAAGCCCTTGACTGTGGATTTCCTACAAGAAGACATCACCAAGCTACAGGAAAGGAACAAAAAGTGGCTGCTACAATTCAGTGAAGAAAAATGTAAAGTCCTGCACCTTGGGAGGGGATATCCAGCATACCAATACCACATGGGAAACACTCCACTATCCACCACAGAGGCAGAGAAAGACCTGGGAGTGTATGTTACCAGGCTACCAGTGAAGGGATATCCAGAACACCAATACCACATGGGAAACACTCCACTATCCACCACAGAGGCAGAGAAAGACCTGGGAGTGTATGTTACCAGGCTACCAGTGAAGGGATATCCAGAACACCAATACCACATGGGAAACACTCCACTATCCACCACAGAGGCAGAGAAAGACCTGTGAGTGTATGTTACCAGGCTACCAGTGAAGGGATATCCAGCACACCAATACCACATGGGAAACACTCCACTATCCACCACAGAGGCAGAGAAAGACCTGGGAGTGTATGTTACCAGGCTACCAGTGAAGGGATATCCAGCACACCAATACCACATGGGAAACACTCCACTATCCACCACAGAGGCAGAGAAAGACCTGGGAGTGTATGTTACCAAGCTACCAGTGAAGGGATATCCAGCACACCAATACCACATGGGAAACACTCCACTATCCACCACAGAGGCAGAGAAAGACCTGGGAGTGTATGTTACCAGGCTACCAGTGAAGGGATATCCAGAACACCAATACCACATTGGAAACACTCCACTATCCACCACAGAGGCAGAGAAAGACCTGGGAGTATATGTTACCAGGCTACCAGTGAAGGGATATCCAGCACACCAATACCACATGGGAAACACTCCACTATCCACCACAGAGGCAGAGAAAGACCTGGGAGTGTATGTTACCAGGCTACCAGTGAAGGGATATCCAGAACACCAATACCACATGGGAAACACTCCACTATCCACCACAGAGGCAGAGAAAGACCTGGGAGTATATGTTACCAGGCTACCAGTGAAGGGATATCCAGCACACCAATACCACATGGGAAACACTCCACTATCCACCACAGAGGCAGATAAAGACCTGGGAGTGTATGTTACCAAGCTACCAGTGAAGGGATATCCAGCACACCAATACCACATGGGAAACACACCACTATCCACCACAGAGGCAGGGAAAGACCTGGGAGTATATGTTACCAGGCTACCAGTGAAGGGATATCCAGCACACCAATACCACATGGGAAACACTCCACTATCCACCACAGAGGCAGAGAAAGACCTGGGAGTATATGTTACTAGGCTACCAGTGAAGGCCAAATCCGTGCCAATCGCAGAGGACGGGTTGACGCTAAGTGTTGAGTGTACGGTGTAAGGAAGTGCTTGTTGTGGAGAGACGCGGGAAAATCGTTAGCAAGCTCGGACCGTGAAATGCCTTGCCCGACGCACCATTACCACCTCTTAGCTCACCGCCCCTGCCCTCCAGCGCCACGCCCGCCAAATCTACACGCCCGCCGCCCGCCGAATCTGTGCCCGCCTCTTACCCCACCGCCCCTGCCCTTCAGCGTCACGCCCGCCGCCCGCCGCCTCTGCGCCACCACCAACGAGCCGCGTGACACAGCCGGGGCCGCCGCGTGCAAAATTTTCAGCAGTTTCCCGTTCGACAAGTTTATGGCGGAGCTAGGCGAGGCTGCGTCTGACAATCGGCGTGTTTTATTGGCGCGGGATATGCATGGAGTGCCAGGCGGGCGGTGGAGTTTATGTTGTAGCGCGCCCATTCAAGTTCACGTCCATGGATTAATAGTCTCTCGAACGCAAATTAGAGAGGTGTTTGCAAGCATTGGCGGAGCGGAGAGGAAATTTAATGTGTACGGAAGCAGAGA
>NC_066576.1:4412656-4415156 GCF_024679095.1 Eriocheir sinensis | reverse complement strand
CTTCTTCTTCTTCTTCTCCTACATTTTCTTCTTATTTTTTTTCTTCTTCTTTTTCTTTCTTCTTGTTCTTGTTCTTGTTCTTCTTCTACTTCTTCTTCCTCTCCTCCTCTTCCTCCAACTCCTTCTCCTCCTCCTTTTCCAGCACCTTATTTCCTTCCCCTTCCTTTCTCTACTCGCCCCATTTCCCTCATTTTTTCCCTCCCATTCCCTCCTCCTCGCTGCACGGGCTGACCTTTCCCCGTTGCGTCACGTGATCAAGGTCAGGTCGCGGGTCACGAGTCACGACTGGTGGCTGACACGCTCCCATTGGCCGGCTCGTGACCCCGTGAGCCGCCACTGGGTCACCGCTGCAGCCTGACCTTGGCCCGGCTTTCCCGCCACTCTCTCTCTCCTGTTTTTCCTCATTCCCCCTCGGCCACTCCCTTCCCTGGCCCTTCCCGGCACTCACGGAGGCTGGGACTTGCAGCTCCAGCGGGGGTGTGTCACATCTCCTACAACACATTTCCAGCACGTCACATCCCCTACAGGTTTAGCAGTTTTCAGAGTAGTGTCATATTTCCTACAGGGATACAGCACATCTACACACAAAAATCCTCCCACTCATCCCCCGTCCCCTCCCCAGCTGGACGTCCCCTGAGGGTGTTCACTTCCTGGTCCGCTACATCGCCGACGCCGCAGGGTACCGTGTCCTGGAGACCAACGCCGCGCCCGTCGACGCCGCGGGGGTGGCGGCGGACGGGGGGCA
This sequence comes from Eriocheir sinensis, assembly GCF_024679095.1. Taxonomy (NCBI): domain Eukaryota; kingdom Metazoa; phylum Arthropoda; class Malacostraca; order Decapoda; family Varunidae; genus Eriocheir; species Eriocheir sinensis. Next base: position 4,414,411 of record NC_066576.1, on the reverse strand, counting down.
GGGCGCGGCGACCCCCACGCCCACAAGCTAACTTCAACTCTCCCGTCTGAGCCCTAATGAAACCATCACCACCACGCCCACGCCAACGCCCACGGTCACCAGGATACCCACGTCTGATCAGTATCACGCCCATGCCCTCGCCCACACACCGCCACGCCCACCACAACACCCACATCTGAGTCCTAATGAAGCCATCACCACCACGCCCACAACGACACCCACGTCTTATCAGTACCACGCCCATGCCCTCGAACACACACCACCACGCCCACCACTACACCCACATCTCAGTCCTAGTTAAGCCATCACTACCAAGCCCACGCCCACTCACACTCCCACACGCCCCACACACCCAGGTACAAAGTAGTTAGTGTTCTGTGTGTTGAGTAGAAGATAATGTGTTGCAAGGACAGTGTAGAGACTTGTATAGAGGAGTTGGCCGTGTGCTGCCTCGCTATAGTATCAGTGTGTTGAGTCAGTGTGTTGCAGGACTGTGTAGAGACATGTATAGACGTGTTTGTGTGTTGCATCGCTATAGTATCAGTGTGTTGAATCAGTGTGTTGCAGGGACTGTGTAGAGACTTGTATAGAGGAGTTGGCCGTGTGCTGCCTCGCTAAAGTATCAGTGTGTTGAATCAGTATGTTGCAGGGACGGTGTAGAGATATGTATAGAGGAGTTGGCCGTGTGTTACATCGCTATAGTATCAGTGTGTTGTGTTAGTGTGTTGCAGGGACAGTGTAGAGACTTGTATAGAGGAGTTGGCCGTGTGTTGCATCGCTATAGTATCAGTATGTTGAATCAGTGTGTCTGGGACCGTGTAGAGCCATGTATAGACGTGTTCGTGTGTTGCCTCTCGCTGTAGTGTTTGAAGAGTACAGTTTTCCATGTGTTGCCTGGTGTTATTGGAGCCCCTTCCCTTGTGTTGCGTGCATGGTGTGTGTTGCTGTACAGTACATAATGATCTGAGCTGTTAAGGATGGAGATAAGTGTGATGATGATGATGATGATGATGATGATTATGAGGAGGAGGAGGAGGAGGAGGAGAAGAAAATGATGATGAAAAGACAAAAGAAGCAAATTAAGGAAAAGGAAAGCAAAGGAAAAGGAAATGGGAGAAGAAGAAAAGAAAAGGAAGAAATGGGGAAAGAAACAACAGGAAATTAAATGAATGAAGGAAATGGGAGAAGAAAAAAAGAAGAAGGAAATAAGAAAGAAAAAAACAAAACAAAAAAGCGAGTTCGAAAGAAAAGAAGAAAAGGAGAAAATGAAGCAAACAAAAATAAAGAGAAAAAAAAAACAAAAACAAAAAAAAAACACTGAAATAAATGAATGAATATTTATGAGAAAGAGAGAGAAGAAAATACAACAAGCAACACAAATAAAGAAAACAAACAACCCGAGCAATACAACAACAACAACAACACCCAACTCAACAACCTCTCACACCGGTTACCAATACAATCAACACAGCAACACTCTACCTCCCCCTCCTTCATCTCCCTCCTTCCCCCCCGCCACTAGGGACCCGTTACAGCTGCTGAGGACTCTCCCCCAGAAGGCTGACCTGCTCCGCCGTCAGGGTCAGCAGCAGCGTCAGCAGAAGCAGCAGGAGAGGCGGGAGGAGTTCAGTGTTTGGGGGCAGCGCGTGTGCTTGGGGGCTGCGGGGCTGGGGCTGGCGGGGCTTGGGGACGGGGATGAGTACGGGTGTGTGTGGAGGGGTGCAGGGTGTTGTGGTCTGGGGTCTGGGTTCTGCG
>NC_066576.1:4317656-4407656 GCF_024679095.1 Eriocheir sinensis | reverse complement strand
CCGCGTGATGGAGAGCAACGCCGTGCCGCACGACGCCGACGGCACCTCCGCGGACGGCAACCAGGGCTCCTTCAGCGGCGAGGACGGCGACGGGGAGGGCGGCGAGAGGAAGTGAGGGGGAGGAGGAGGAGGGGGAGAGGAGGAGGAAGAGGAGGAGAAGAGGAGAGTGTTGTAGGATAGAGGAGGAAGGAATAAGAGGAATGTAAAGAATGGAAACGAGAAAAAGTGAAGAGGAAGAAGAGGAAAACAGGCAACGGTGTCAAGAGGAACTGAAGAAGAGGAGGACGAGGAGGAGGAGGAAAGAAGACAACGGTAACAAGAGGAAGCGAAGAAGAAGAAGAAGAGGAGGAGGAGGAGGAGGAAGAGGAGCAGCTATTTATCTATTTATTAGCACTGTGATCCTATTTATCTATCGTGGTCTTACTGAACTAATGTAAGCCAACCCAGACCTTTCCTTTGACCCTCACGAGCACCAATAAACACCCTGGACTTACTGAGGCTGTTACTATGTCCCCTTGTTGCGCTCCACACGAGGACACGAGGACACTACTAGCGGCCACAGGCTGCACACGGCGCCCACTGGGAACAACAACACACAGAATAGACAACTCACAGACACACACACACACACACACACACACAACACATATACAAGGAGTGGCTGTTTCCGTCCCAGTGTGTTCCTCTGCCTCACTCTCCTGTCCACACGACCACCGGCGGAGGGGTGTGAGGGACAGGCGGAGACGGTGACGCCTGGCAGTGCGTGCTGACCCTGGACCCTTGCTGCTTGTTGCCTGTTGATGTCTTGTCTCTGCTCTGTAGGCTTGTATGTTTTCAGCTATCCTCAATAAACCGTTGATTATTATTATCGTTATTATTGTGATTATTATTATTATTATTATTATTATTATTATTATTATTATTATTATTATTATTACACCCACGACCAGGGTTGGAGTAATTACACTTGAAAAATTTAATTACAATTACAATCGCAATTACTTTCAGAAACTTTGAATTACAATTATAATTATAATTACATTTGGAAATAGCAATTACATTGCAATTACAATTACTTCAAAAAATTCAATTACAATTACAAATACAAGGGATTGGGCTGCGAGGATGAACGCGGATCTTCGGCTCGGGCAACAGTGTCTGGAGGCGAGGAATCGAGCTGATAGGGTTTTATAATTTACTTCCATAAGTGTACCTAAGTAACAGAAGTGCTGAGGTCACACTGAAACTGTGTTTAGCACACCGCCCATTACTGCCGGTCCTATGTAGTGGCGGAGCGGCCGCCGCCGACTTCCCGAGTGTCACCAGCTAATTTAAGTCTCGTTAGCAACCCATCACTCCTGATGGACCAATACCACTTCCATTTTATGATTACAATTAAATTACAGATTACCTCATCCTTTAATTAATTACAATTACAAATACTTACTTTAATTGCAGTAATACTGTAATTAATTACATTCAATCAAATTATAATTACAATTACTTCAACCCTGCCCACGACCGCAGGCTCCCCCTTCCTCGGCCATTCCCTCGAGGTCAGCTTCAACGGAATCAATCTAAGCGCTGATAGGCATGAATCTAGGAGCTGTTCCGTTACAAAGAGGAAGGGTGTGAGGAAGGGTGTGAGGAAGGGTGTGAAGGAGGGTGTGAGGGAGGGTGTGAGGAAGGGTGTGAGGGAGGGTGTGAGGGAGGGTGTGAGGAAGGGTGTGAGGGAGGGTGTGAGGGAGGGTGTGAGGGAGGGTGTGAAGGAGGGTGTGATTTACATAGATTTACATAGAAAATCAGACCACACAGACCCCATGGTCCAGACTTGGTGGTCTGTTCTTAAACCTAAGTGATTTTACATTAATCAGAAGACTCCAAAACGTTGCATTTCTACTCTAGTTGATATTAAGTTGAAGGAAGTGACGGTCGAGCTTATTTTTGAAGGAGTCAATCGTGTTACACTGGACCACTGACGGTGGAAGCTTATTCCATTCTCGCACTACAACGTTGGTGAAGAAAAATTTGGTGCAGTCTGAATTTCCTTGCCTACATCTGAGTTTTACGCCATTGTTCCTCGTGCGCAAAGTGTCATCGATCATAAACAATGTTGATCTGTCTACATTCGTGAAACCATTAAGTATTTTAAAACATTCGATCAGTTTTCCTCGGAGGCGACGTTTCTCAAGAGAGAACATGTTAAGGGTAGAAAGCCTTTCTTCGTAGGATTTGTTGCGCAAGGAAGGATCATTTTCGTTGCCCGACGTTGACCACCTTCTTATTTAGCACGATACTTTGCATGGTGGGGGGACCAAAATTGTACCGCATAGTCCAAGTGGGGTCGGACTAAACGGTTGTAGAGCGGGAGTATTACATCTTTATTCTTGAATTCAAATTTTCTTTTAATGACGCCCAACCTTCTTTTCGCTTTATTTGCTGCATCGATTCATTGCTGTGAGAAGTTGAGGTTTGACGCGATTTTGACACCCAAGTCTTTGACTCATTGAACGCTTTTGAGTTTAACGCCGCGCATTTCGTATTCGAACTTCTTATTCCTCGTTCCAACTTGAAGGACCTGGCACTTGTCTACGTTAAAGGGCATCTCCCATCTATCCGACCAAGCTGAAATTTTGTGCAAATCCTCTTGGAGGCTTTGCCTGTCTTCGTCAGTGAGAACCGAGTTGCCAATCTTTGTGTCGTCTGCAAATTTACTAATGCGGTTATTGAGTCCAACATCCACGTCGTTGATGTAAATAATTAAGAGCACTGGGCCAAGGACCGAGCCCTGAGGACGCCGACGCCACTAGTGACGCCCACTCTGAGTGAAATCCGTCAATCACTACTCTTTGTTGTCTGTTGCTCAACCAATTCGCGATCCATTGGTTTACTTGACCGTCAATACCTATTTGCTTTAATTTGTAAAGTAATTTATGATGCGGGTGTGAGGGAGATTGAGGGTGTGAGGGTGTGAGAGAGGGTGTGATGATGGGTGTGAGGAAGGGTGTGAAGGAGGGTGTGAGGGAGGGTGTGAGGATGGGTGTGAAGGAGGGTGTGAGGAAGGTGTGAGGTGTGGGGAGGTGTGAGGAGGGTGGAGGGAAGGGTGTGGAGGAAGGGTGAGGGAGTGTGAGGAAGGGGTGAGGAAGGGTGTGAGAGGTGTTGAGGGAATGGTGGAGGAATGTGAGGAAGGGGTGTGGAGAGGGTGTGGGAGGGTGTGAGGAAGGTGTGAGGGAGGTGAGGAAGGGTGTGAGGGAGGGTGGTGAGGAGGGTGTGAGGAAGGTGTGAGGAGGGTGAGGAAGGGTGTGAGGGAGGGGTGAGGGAGGGTGTGAGGGAGGGTGAGGAAGGGGTGTGAGGGAGGAGAGGGTGTGAGGAAGGTGTGAAGGGTGTGAGAGGGTGTGAGGAAGGGTGTGAGGAGGGTGGAAGGAGTGTGGGGAAGGTGGGGAGTGAAGGGAGGGTGTTGAGAGTGGGGAAGGTGGGGAGTGAAGGGAGGGTGTGAGGGAAGGGTGGAGGAGGGTGAAGGAGGGTGGAAGGGGTGTGGGGAGGGTGTGAGGAAGGGGTGAGGGAGGGTGAGGAAGGGTGAGGAAGGGTGTGAGGGAGGGTGTGAGGGAGGGAGCGAGGAAGGGTGTGAGGGAGGGTGTGAGGAAGGGTGTGAGGGAGGGTGTGAGGAAGGGTGTGAGGAAGGGTGCGAGGGAGGGTGTGAGGGAGGGTGTGAGGGGCAGAGGGAAATGCTGACGCCCATGGTTGCCGGCTCCCCTTTCCTCGGCCATTGTCCTCAAATCAGCCTCAACGCCTTCAGTCAGCCGCATCAGCAATCAGCGGGCGCCTATAATTTCTTTGTTCATTGCCCTTGCGCTGTTCCCTTTGCTGTACAATAAACCCGGACACGCTGCGAGCCTTCCATGAGCCACTTTTACGGGTCAGTGTTTGCATCCTACACGTCATTTGTCTCTGTTGGTCAGAGTTTGGAGCAGAGGCCGAGGAGGAAAGAACAGCAACGGACTGGAAGTTAACAACGGCAAGAAAGAGTTCAGAAGTTGTCTTTGGTTTTGAGTTGGTAACACTACATAACTGAAGTCTGTTTGTGTTTGAATTTGGTTTTTGAGTTGGTAACACTACATAACTGAAGCCTGTTTGTATTTGAATTTGGTTTTTGAGTTGGTAACACTACATAACTGAAGCCTGTTTGTATTTGAATTTGGTTTTTGAGTTGGTAACACTACATAACTGAGGCCTGTTTGTATTTGAATTTGGTTTTTGAGTTGGTAACACTACATACCTGAGGCCTGTTTGTATTTGAATTTGGTTTTTGAGTTGGTAACACTACATAACTGAAGCTGTTTGTGTTTGAATTTGGTTTTGAGTTGGTAACACTACATAACTGAAGCCTGTTTGTATTTGAATTTGGTTTTGAGTTGGTAACACTACATAACTGTCGTCTGTTTGTGTGAGGGTTCAGAGTAAGCCCGCAGAGAAGGCTGAGGAGGAGGAGACGGTTTTGATGGGAGGCTGAGGATGGAGGGACAGAAAGGACTGATGGTGATGAGAGGTTCGCCAAGGAAGAGGCGGCCCTGACCTGAGGCAGGGGAAGCAGGGCGTTGTTAAAGTGCGTTACGCTGCGCTGGCCTGAGGAATTAAGGGGAGGGAGGGAAGGGCCGCCACGCAGTAAAGGAGGGGGGGAGGCAGGGCGTTGCTAAAGTGCGTTACGCTGCGCTGGCCTGAGGAATTAAGGGGAGGGAGGGAAGGGCCGCCACGCAGTAAAGGAGGGGGGGAGGCAGGGCGTTGCTAAAGTGCGTTACGCTGCGCCGCGTGAGGCTCCCAAAACACAGGGACCCATAAGAACATAAGAACGCAGGAGTCTACAAGAGGCCGGTAGGCCTGTACGAGGCAGCTCCTTTGACCCTAAGCTCCCGTGTATCTAACCCCACCTAATATCGCTGTCCATGAATTTATCTAGTCTATTTTTGAATGTGACAATTGTATTGGCACTCACCACATGACTGCTAAGCCTATTCCACTCATCCACCACCCTGTTAGTAAACCAATTTTTGCCTATGTCCCTGTTGAATCTGAATTTATCCAGTTTAAACCCATTACTTCGTGTCCTACCCGGTTCTCTTACCAACAAAACCTTATGAATGTCTCCCTTATTAAAGCCCTTCATCCGTTTACAAACCTCGATCATGTCTCCACGCACCCTTCGCCTTTCTAGAGAATGCAAGTTTAACTGTTTGAGTCTTTCCTCGTATGGCAAGTTTCTCAACCCCTGAATCATCTTAGTCATCCTCCTCTGCATCGATTCTAACATTTTGATATCCATTCTAGTAAGGTGACCAGAACTGAACCGCATAGTCAAGATGAGGTCTAACTAATGCTAAATATAGTTTGAGGAAGACTTCGGGGCTTCTGTTGCTTACGCTCCTTGAAATAAATCCCAGTACCCTATTAGCTCGATTTCTAGCTTGAATGCATTGTGCCCTTGGACGGAGTTCAGAGCTCACTAAGACCCCTAAATCCCTCTCGCACCCAGACCTGCTTATGAGAGTGTCATTTAAGCAATAGTTATGTGAGGGGTTGTTCCTACCTACACTCAGAATACTGCACTTCCCTACATTGAACTCCATCTGCCATTTATCCGCCCAGTCATACAATCTGTTGAGTTCACCTTGGAGAATACTAGCGTCCTGATCCGACTCAATTACTCTACCGATCTTGGTATCATCTGCAAATTTACTAACATCACTACTAATTCCTGTATCTAAGTCATTGATATAAATAATAAACAAAAGTGGACCTAATACCGAACCTTGTGGGACCCCACTCGTAACACATCCCCAGTCAGATCTTTTACCATTGATTTGCACTCTTTGCTTCCTATTGCTAAGCCACGCCTTGACCCCGGGCCGTGTGTGTGCCCAGGGCCAGGACACACGCGGCAGTCAGTCAATATGGTCTGTACTGATGCCCCAAGGGCGGGCCACGCGCACACCGACGCCCCGGGGACACAGCATGGCCGAGCTAACACTGCTTTAACGAGTATACGAAAACACGAATCTGTACCCAAGACCTTGCTCCGGGCCATGCAGGCACTGTGGCCAGGAGGGGTCCAGGGCCATGCCTATACTGTGGCCGCAAGGGAGTGGTCCGGTCGTTAGTCGTCATGGGTGTGGGTTCAGTGCGCGTCGGCGTGGTCGGCGTGGTCGCCGTGGTGGTCGTCGTAGTTGACCTGGTTGCCGTCGGGCACGGCGCCCCAGGAGCTGACGGGCAGCGCGTTGGAGGCCACCACGCGGTAGCCGTACTCGTCCGCCACGTACTCGTCCGCCACGTACTCGTCCGCCACGTACTCGTCCGCCACGTACGGTACTTCACGCAGAGTAGCCCCCCGGCCGGCTCACCTCTCACGTCCGCCCTTGCCGCCTCGCGCACACACACACACACACACACAAAAGTCACGCCAGGACCTTAACTTCTTCCCCTAGTGGCCTTGACCTCCTCCTCCTTCTATTGGTGGTGGTGGTGGTGGTGGTGGCTACTGATCGTATATAAGACCCAGCAACACCACTTCAAATCAGTTCACTTCTCACCACCTCCACCACCACCACCACCACCACCACCACTACTACTACTACTACTACTACTACTACTACTACTACTACTACTAAAACAACAGTAGCAGCAGTAACAACAACAACAACAACGACAGCCAACTCATCGTATTCGCCAAGATGAAGTTCTACGTAAGATATTTTTCTTATTTTCTTTTTTCTTCTCGACATTTTCTTCTTCAACATTTTTTCTTTTTTTTCGATATTATTTTCCCTTTTCATATCAAACGCTTTTGTTCTCTCTCTCTCTCTCTCTCTCTCTCTCTAACGCCCTCCTCTCTCTCTGCCCCCTAACCTCCTCCCTCCCCAGACCGCCGCCCTGGTCCTGGCCCTCTCTCTCTCTCTCCCTCTAACGCCCTCCTCTCTCTCTGCCCCCACCCTCCCTCCCTCCAGACCGCCGCCCTGGTCCTCTCTCTCTCTCTCTCTCTCTCTCTCTCTCTCTCTCTCTCTCTCTCTCTCTCTAACGCCCCCTCCTCTCTCTCTCTGCCCCCCTAACCCTCCCTCCCCCCTGACCGCCGCCCTGGTCCTGGCCCTCTCTCTCTCTCTCTCTCTCTCTCTCTAACGCCCCCTCCTCTCTCTCTCTGCCCCCCTAACCCTCCCTCCCCCCAGACCGCCGCCCTGGTCCTGTCCCTCGCCGCCGTGGTCGCGTGTCACCCCGGCTTCGACTTCGAGGGGGACGACCAGAGCCACGACCAGACCGGCGAGGCGGGGAGCAACGTGGAGGGGAGCTACAGGTGTGTGTGTGTGTGTGTGTGTGTGTGTGTGTGTGTGTGTGTGTGTGTGTGTGTGTGTGTGTGTGTGTGTGTGTGTGTGTCCTCTATGCCCTCTCACTCTCCACCTCCCTTCCCCACTCATGTCCCCTCCAGTATCACACCCCCTTCCTCTCTTTGTTCCCTCCTCCTCCAAGTCCCCTTCCTCTCCACAACCCTCCCTCCCTTTCCATGCCCCCTCCCCTCCCAAGCACCCTCCCCTTCCACGCCCTCCTTCCCACACCCACACCCACACCCATCCCCCCCACACACACTCCATCTCAATCCCATTCCTTTCCCAGCCCCCTTCAACCCCCCCCCCCCCCGTGTGCCTCCCCCAGGTGGACGTCCCCGGAGGGCGAGGAGTTCTTCGTGCGCTACGTGGCGGACGAGCTGGGCTACCGCGTGATGGAGAGCAACGCCGTGCCGCACGACGCCGACGGCACCTCCGCGGACGGCAACCAGGGCTCCTTCAGCGGCGAGGAGGGCGACGGGGAGGGCGGCGAGAGGAAGTGAGGGGGAGGAGGAGGAGGGGGAGAGGAGGAGGAAGAGGAGGAGAAGAGGAGAGTGTTGTAGGATAGAGGAGGAAGGAATAAGAGGAATGTAAAGAATGGAAACGAGAAAAAGTGAAGAGGAAGAAGAGGAAAACAGGCAACGGTGTCAAGAGGAACTGAAGAAGAGGAGGAGGAAGAGGAGGAGGAAAGAAGACAACGGTAACCAAAGAAAGCGAAGAAGAAGAAGAAGAGGAGGAGGAGGAAGAGGAGCAGCTATTTATCTATTTATTAGCACTGTGATCCTATTTATCTATTGTGGTCTTACTGAACTAATGTAAGCCAACCCAGACCTTTCCTTTGACCCTCACGAGCACCAATAAACACCCTGGACTTACTGAGGCTGTTACTATGTCCCCTTGTTGCGCTCCACACGAGGACACGAGGACACTACTAGCGGCCACAGGCTGCACACGGCGCCCACTGGGAACAACAACACACAGAATAGACAACTCACAGACACACACACACACACAACACATATACAAGGAGTGGGTGTTTCCGTCCCAGTGTGTTCCTCTGCCTCACTCTCCTGTCCACACGACCACCGGCGGAGGGGTGTGAGGGACAGGCGGAGACATTGACGCCTGGCAGTGCGTGCTGACCCTGGACCCTTGCTGCTTGTTGCCTGTTGATGTCTTGTCTCTGCTCTGTAGGCTTGTATGTTTTCAGCTATCCTCAATAAACCGTTGATTATTATTATTGTTATTATTATTATTATTATTATTATTATTATCATTATTATTATTATTATTACACCCACGACCAGGGTTGGAGTAATTACACTTGAAAAATTTAATTACAATTACAATCGCAATTACTTTCAGAAACTTTGAATTACAATTATAATTATAATTACATTTGGAAATAGCAATTACATTGCAATTACAATTAAATCAAAAAATTCAATTACAATTACAAATACAAGGGATTGGGCTGCGAGGATGAACGCGGATCTTCGGCTCGGGCAACAGTGTCTGGAGGCGAGGAATCGAGCTGATAGGGTTTTATAATTTACTTCGATAAGTGTACCTAAGTAACAGAAGTGCTGAGGTCACACTCAAACTGTGTTTAGCACACCGCCCATTACTGCCGGTCCTATGTAGTGGCGGGGCGGCCGCCGCCGACTTCCCGAGTGTCACCAGCTAATTTAAGTCTCGTAAGCAACCCATCACTCCTGATGGACCAATACCACTTCCATTTTATGATTACAATTAAATTACACATAACCTCATCCTTTAATTAATTACAATTACAAATACTTACTTTAACTGCAGTAATACTGTAATTAATTACATTCAATCAAATTATAATTACAATTACTTCAACCCTGCCCACGACCGTAGGCTCCCCCTTCCTCGGCCATTCCCTCGAGGTCAGCTTCAACAGAATCAATCTAAGCGCTGATAGGCATGAATCTAGGAGCTGTTCCGTTAAGGCTAGTTTACACGGACGACAGTTTTGCCACGACATGCCACGACAAATGTCGTGACACAAGCTGGGCACGAGAAGGCCACGAGAAAAGTTGTCGCGCATCTATCGTGCCCTTGTCGTGCACGCCCCGTGCAGGTCGCGACAATTGCTTTTACACACACGAAAACGGGCCACGACAAGGGGCACGAGGGGCGTTTCAGGTGGCACGAGGCTGCCACGACAGTTCATCTTCTGCCACGACGGGCCACGGGGCGCCACGAGGTGTCGTGCCCTTGTCGTGAAGGGGCTACGAGGTGGCACGACAGAATGGGCACGACAGATTAACATTTTTCTCGTGGCACTGTCGTGACCAAATATTGAGCATGTTCAAAAATTTTCGGGTTGTCGCGACAAGGCCGCGGGGTGGCACAACAAAGTCACGAGGAGTCCACGGGCTGCCACGACAGTTGTATTTACACGGACACGAGGTGGCACGACAGTTTGTCGTGGCATATCGTGGCAAAACTGTCGTCCGTGTAAACCAGCCTTTACAAAGAGGAAGGGTGTGAGGGTGTGAGGGAGGGTGTGAGGAAGGGTGTGAGGGAGGGTGTGAGGGAGGGTGTGAGGAAGGGTGTGAGGGAGGGTGTGAGGAAGGGTGTGAGGAAGGGTGTGAGGAAGGGTGTGAGGGAGGGTGTGAAGGAGGGTGTGAGGGAGGGTGTGAGGGAGGGTGTGAGGAAGGGGTGTGGAGGAGGGTGGGTGAGGAGGGTGTGAGGGGAGGGGTGTGAAGGAGGGTGTGAAGGGTGTGTGGAGGAAGGGTGAGGGAGGGGTGTGAAGGGGGGATGTGAGGGAGGGTGTGAAGGGAGGGTGTGATGGAGGGTGTGAGGGAGGGTGTGAAGGAGGGTGTGAGGAAGGGTGTGAGGAAGGGTGAGGGAGGGTGTGAGGTAGGGTGTGAGGGAGGGTGGAAGGGTGGGTGGAGGGTGTGAAGGAGGGTGTGAGGGGTGTGAGAAGGGTGTGAGGGGAGGGGTGGAGGAAGGATGTGGAGGAGGGTGGAGGGAAGGGGTGTGAGGGTGGATGTGGGAGGATGTGAGGAAGGGTGTGAGGATGGGTGAGGGAGGATGAGGAAGGGTGTGGGGAGGGTGGAGGGAGGGAGGTGAGGAGGGTGTGAGGAAGGGTGTGGAGGAGGGTGGAGGAAGGTGTGAGGAAGGGGTGGAGGAGGGATGTTAGGAGGGTGGAGGAGGGGGTGTGAGGAGGGAGGTTCGGGAGGGTGTGAGGGAGGGTGTGAGGGAGGGTGTGAGGAAGGGTGTGAGGAAGGGTGTGAGGGAGGGTGTGAGGAAGGGTGTGAGGGAGGGTGTGAGGGGCAGAGGGAAATGCTGACGCCCATGGTTGCCGGCTCCCCTTTCCTCGGCCATTGTCCTCAAATCAGCCTCAACGCCTTCAGTCAGCCGCATCAGCAATCAGCGGGCGCCTATAATTTCTTTGTTCATTGCCCTTGCGCTGTTCCCTTTGCTGTACAATAAACCCGGACACGCTGCGAGCCTTCCATGAGCCACTTTTACGGGTCAGTGTTTGCATCCTACACGTCATTTGTCTCTGTTGGTCAGAGTTTGGAGCAGAGGCCGAGGAGGAAAGAACAGCAACGGACTGGAAGTTAACAGCGGCAAGAAAGAGTTCAGAAGTTGTCTTTGGTTTTGAGTTGGTAACACTACATACCTGAAGCCTGTTTGTATTTGAATTTGGTTTTGAGTTGGTAACACTACATAACTGAAGCCTGTTTGTATTTGAATTTGGTTTCTGAGTTGGTAACACTACATAACTGAAGCCTGTTTGTGTGAGGGTTTAGAGTAAGCCCGTAGAGCAGGCTGAGGAGGAGGAGACGGTTTTGATGGGAGGCTGAGGATGGAGGGACAGAAAGGACTGATGGTGATGAGAGGTTCCCGAGGAAGAGGCGGCCCTGACCTGAGGCAGGGGAAGCAGGGCGTTGTTAAAGTGCGTTACGCTGCGCTGGCCTGAGGAATTAAGGGGAGGGAGGGAAGGGCAGCCACGCAGTAAAGGAGGGGGGAAGGCAGGGCGTTGGTAAAGTGCGTTACGCTGCGCTGGCCTGAGGAATTAAGGGGAAGGAGGGAAGGGCCGCCACGCAGTAAAGGAGGGGGGGAGGCAGGGCGTTGGTAAAGTGCGTTACGCTGCGCTGGCCTGAGGAATTAAGGGGAGGGAGGGAAGGGCCGCCACGCAGTAAAGGAGGGGGGGAGGCAGGGCGTTGCTAAAGTGCGTTACGCTGCGCCGCGTGAGGCTCCCAAAACACAGGGACCCCGGGCCGTGTGTGTGCCCAGGGCCAGGACACACGCGGCAGTCAGTCAGTATGGTCTGTACTGATGCCCCAAGGGCGGGCCACGCGCACACCGACGCCCCGGGGACACAGCATGGCCGAGCTAACACTGCTTTAACGAGTATACGAAAACACGAATCTGTACCCGAGACCTTGCTCCGGGCCATGCAGGCACTGTGGCCAGGAGGGGTCCAGGGCCATGCCTATACTGTGGCCGCGAGGGAGTGGTCCGGTCGTTAGTCGTCATGGGTGTGGGTTCAGTGCGCGTCGGCGTGGTCGGCGTGGTCGGCATGGTCGCCGTGGTGGTCGTCGTAGTTGACCTGGTTGCCGTCGGGCACGGCGCCCCAGGAGCTGACGGGCAGCGCGTTGGAGTCCACCACGCGGTAGCCGTACTCGTCCGCCACGTACTCGTCCGCCACGTACTCGTCCGCCACGTACTCGTCCGCCACGTACTCGTCCGCCACGTACTCGTCCGCCACGTACGGTACTTCACGCAGAGTAGCCCCCCGGCCGGCTCACCTCTCACGTCCGCCCTTGCCGCCTCGCGCACACACACACACACACACACACACACACACACACACACACACACAAAAGTCACGCCAGGACCTTAACTTCTTTCCCTAGTGGCCTTGACCTCCTCCTCCTTCTATTGGTGGTGGTGGTGGTGGTGGTGGTGGTGGCTACTGATCGTATATAAGACCCAGCAACACCACTTCAGATCAGTTCACTTCTCACCACCTCCACCACCACCACCACCACTACTACTACTACTACTACTACTACATCTAAAACAACAGTAGCAGCAGTAAGAACAACAACAACAACGACAGCCAACTCATCAAGATGAAGTTCTACGTAAGATATTTTTCTTATTTTCTTTTTTCTTCTCGACATTTTCTTCTTCAACATTTTTTCTTTTTTTTCGATATTATTTTCCCTTTTCATATCACCCGCTTTTGTTCTCTCTCTCTCTCTCTCTCTCTCTCTCTCTCTCTGCCCCTAACTCTCCCTCCCCAGACCGCCGCCCTGGTCCTGGCCTCACTCTCTCTCTCTCTCTCTCTCTCTCTCTCTCTCTCTCTAACGCCCCCTCCTCTCTCTCTCTGCCTCCCTAACCCTCCCTACCCCCAGACCGCCGCCCTGGTCCTCTCTCTCTCTCTCTCTCTCTCTCTCTCTCTCTCTCTCTCTCTCTCTCTCTCTCTCTCTCTCTCTCTCTCTCTCTCTCTCTCTCTCTCTCTCTGCCTCCCTAACCCTCCCTCCCCCCCAGACCGCCGCCCTGGTCCTGGCCCTCTCTCTCTCTCTCTCTCTCTCTCTCTCTCTCTCTCTCTCTCTCTAACTAACCTCCCTCCCCCCAGACCGCCGCCCTGGTCCTGTCCCTCGCCGCCGTGGTCGCGTGTCACCCCGGCTTTGACTTCGAGGGGGACGACCAGAGCCACGAGCAGACCGGCGAGGCGGGGAGCAACGTGGAGGGGAGCTACAGGTGTGTGTGTGTGTGTGTGTGTGTGTGTGTGTGTGTGTGTGTGTGTGTGTGTGTGTGTGTGTGTGTGTGTGTGTGTGTGTCCTCTATGCCCTCTTACTCTCCACCTTCCTTCCCCACTCATGTCCCCTCCAGTATCACACCCCCTTCCTCTCTTTGTTCCCTCCTACTCCAAGACCCCTTCCTCTCCACAACCTTCCCTCCCTTTCCATGCCATCTCCCCTTCAAAGCACCCTCCCCTTCCACGCCCTTCTACACCCACATCCATCCCCCCCCCACACACTCCATCTCAATCCCATTCCTTTCCCCGCCCGTTTTTACCCCCCCCCCCCGTGTGCCTCCCCCAGGTGGACGTCCCCGGAGGGCGAGGAGTTCTTCGTGCGCTACGTGGCGGACGAGCTGGGCTACCGCGTGATGGAGAGCAACGCCGTGCCGCACGACGCCGACGGCACCTCCGCGGACGGCAACCAGGGCTCCTTCAGCGGCGAGGACGGCGACGGGGAGGGCGGCGAGAGGAAGTGAGGGGGAGGAGGAGGAGGGGGAGAGGAGGAGGAAGAGGAGGAGAAGAGGAGAGTGTTGTAGGATAGAGGAGGAAGGAATAAGAGGAATGTAAAGAATGGAAACGAGAAAAAGTGAAGAGGAAGAAGAGGAAAACAGGCAACGGTGTCAAGAGGAACTGAAGAAGAGGAGGAGGAAGAGGAGGAGGAAAGAAGACAACGGTAACCAGAGAAAGCGAAGAAGAAGAAGAAGAGGAGGAGGAGGAGGAGGAGGAGGAGGAGGAAGAGGAGCAGGTATTTATCTATTTATTAGCACTGTGATCCTATTTATCTATCGTGGTCTTACTGAACTAATGTAAGCCAACCCAGACCTTTCCTTTGACCCTCACGAGCACCAATAAACACCCTGGACTTACTGAGGCTGTTACTATGTCCCCTTGTTGCGCTCCACACGAGGACACGAGGACACTACTAGCGGCCACAGGCTGCACACGGCGCCCACTGGGAACAACAACACACAGAATAGACAACTCACAGACACACACACACAACACATATACAAGGAGTGGCTGTTTCCGTCCCAGTGTGTTCCTCTGCCTCACTCTCCTGTCCACACGACCACCGGCGGAGGGGTGTGAGGGACAGGCGGAGACGGTGACGCCTGGCAGTGCGTGCTGACCCTGGACCCTTGCTGCTTGTTGCCTGTTGATGTCTTGTCTCTGCTCTGTAGGCTTGTATGTTTTCAGCTATCCTCAATAAACCGTTGATTATTATTATCGTTATTATTGTGATTATTATTATTATTATTATTATTATTATTATTATTATTATTATTACACCCACGAGTCCACGACCGTAGGCTCCCCCTTCCTCGGCCATTCCCTCGAGGTCAGCTTCAACAGAATCAATCTAAGCGCTGATAGGCATGAATCTAGGAGCTGTTAGGCATTAAGAGGAAGGGGTGTGAGGGACAAAGAGGAAGGGTGTGAAGGAGGGTGAGGAAGGCGTGAGGAGGGTGTGAGGGAGGTGTGGGAGAGGAAGTGAGGGGAGGAGGAGGAGGGGTGTGAGGAAGGGTGGAGGGAAGAGGAGGGTGGTTTGGGAGGGTGGAGGAGGGTGAGGGAGGGTGTGAGGGAGGTGGAGAGGTGTGAGGAGGGTGAGGGGAGGTGTGAGGAGGTGTGAGGAAGGGGAGGAGGAAGAGGGTGTGAGGGAGGGTGTGAGGAGGGTGTGAGGAAGAAGGGTGTGAGGAGGGTGGAGGAGGGTGAGGAAGGGAGGAGGAGAGGTGTGGTGTGAGGGTGTGAGGAAGGGTGAAGGAGGTGTGAGGAAGGTGTGAGGGAGGGTGTGAGGAAGGGTGTGAGGAAGGGTGTGAAGGAGGGTGTGAGGGAGGGTGTGAGGGAGGGTGTGAGGAAGGGTGTGAGGGAGGGTGTGAAGGAGGGCGTGAGGAAGGGTGTGAGGAAGGGTGTGAGGGAGGGTGTGAGGAAGGGTGTGAGGAAGGGTGTGAGGGAGGGTGTGAGGAAGGGTGTGAGGGAGGGTGTGAGGAAGGGTGTGAGGGAGGGTGTGAGGAAGGGTGTGAGGGAGGGTGTGAGGAAGGGTGTGAGGGAGGGTGTGAGGAAGGGTGTGAGGAAGGGTGTGAGGAAGGGTGTGAGGAAGGGTGTGAGGGAGGGTGTGAGGAAGGGTGTGAGGGAGGGTGTGAGGGAGGGTGTGAGGGAGGGTGTGAGGGAGGGTGTGAGGAAGGGTGTGAGGGAGGGTGTGAGGGGCAGAGAGAAATGCTGACGCCCATGGTTGCCGGCTCCCCTTTCCTCGGCCATTGTCCTCAAATCAGCCTCAACGCCTTCAGTCAGCCGCATCAGCAATCAGCGGGCGCCTATAATTTCTTTGTTCATTGCCCTTGCGCTGTTCCCTTTGCTGTACAGTAAACCCGGACACGCTGCGAGCCTTCCATGAGCCACTTTTACGGGTCAGTGTTTGCACCCAACACGTCATTTGTCTCTGTTGGTCAGAGTTTGGAGCAGAGGCCGAGGAGGAAATAACAGCAACGGAGTGGAAGTTAACAGCGGCAAGAAAGAGTTCAGAAGTTGTCTTCGGTTTTGAGTTGGTAACACTACATAACTGAAGCCTGTTTGTGTTTGAATTTGGTTTTTGAGTTGGTAACACTACATAACTGAAGCCTGTTTGTAT
Source organism: Eriocheir sinensis (assembly GCF_024679095.1). Taxonomy (NCBI): domain Eukaryota; kingdom Metazoa; phylum Arthropoda; class Malacostraca; order Decapoda; family Varunidae; genus Eriocheir; species Eriocheir sinensis. Next base: position 4,391,869 of record NC_066576.1, on the reverse strand, counting down.
TTGAATTTGTTTTTTGAGTTGGTAACACTACATACCTGAAGCTTGTTTGTGTTTGAATTTGTTTTTTGAGTTGGTAACACTACATACCTGAAGCTTGTTTGTGTTTGAATTTGGTTTTTGAGTTGGTAACACTACATAACTGAAGCCTGTTTGTATTTGAATTTGTTTTTTGAGTTGGTAACACTACATACCTGAAGCTTGTTTGTGTTTGAATTTGTTTTTTGAGTTGGTAACACTACATACCTGAAGCTTGTTTGTGTTTGAATTTGGTTTTTGAGTTGGTAACACTGCATAACTGAAGCCTGTTTGTGTTTGAATTTGTTTTTTGAGTTGGTAACACTACATAACTGAAGCTGTTTGTATTTGAATTTGGTTTTGAGTTGGTAACACTACATAACTGAAGCTGTTTGTATTTGAATTTGGTTTTGAGTTGGTAACACTGCATAACTGAAGCCTGTTTGTGTTTGAATTTGGTTTTAGAGTTGGTAACACTACATACCTGAAGCCTGTTTGTGTGAGGGTTCAGAGTAAGCTCGTAGAGAAGGCTGAGGAGGAGGAGACGGTTTTGATGGGAGGCTGAGGATGGAGAGAGGGTTGGTAACACTACATAACTGAATCCTGTTTGTATTTGAATTTGGTTTTTGAGTTGGTAACACTACATAACTGTCGTCTGTCTGTGTGAGGGTTTAGAGTAAGCCCGCAGAGAAGGCTGAGGAGGAGGAGACGGTTTTGATGGGAGGCTGAGGATGGAGAGAGGGTTGGTAACACTACATAACTGTCGTCTGTCTGTGTGAGGGTTCAGAGTAAGCCCGCAGAGAAGGCTGAGGAGGAGGAGACGGTTTTGATGGGAGGCTGAGGATGGAGAGAGGGTTGGTAACACTACATAACTGTCGTCTGTTTGTGTGAGGGTTCAGAGTAAGCCCGCAGAGAAGGCTGAGGAGGAGGAGACGGTTTTGATGGGAGGCTGAGGATGGAGGGACAGAAAGGACTGATGGTGATGAGAGGTTCCCGAGGAAGAGGCGGCCCTGACCTGAGGCAGGGGAAGCAGGGCGTTGTTAAAGTGCGTTACGCTGCGCTGGCCTGAGGAATTAAGGGGAGGGAGGGAAGGGCCGCCACGCAGTAAAGGAGGGGGGGAGGCAGGGCGTTGTTAAAGTGCGTTACGCTGCGCTGGCCTGAGGAATTAAGGGGAGGGAGGGAAGGGCCGCCACGCAGTAAAGGAGGGGGGGAGTCAGGGCGTTGTTAAAGTGCGTTACGCTGCGCTGGCCTGAGGAATTAAGGGGAGGGAGGGAAGGGCCGCCAAGCAGTAAAGGAGGGGGGGAGTCAGGGCGTTGTTAAAGTGCGTTACGCTGCGCTGGCCTGAGGAATTAAGGGGAGGGAGGGAAGGGCCGCCACGCAGTAAAGGAGGGGGGGAGGCAGGGCGTTGTTAAAGTGCGTTACGCTGCGCCGCGTGAGGCTCCCAAAACACAGGGACCCATAAGAACATAAGAACGCAGGAGTCTGCAAGAGGCCGGTAGGCCTGTACGAGGCAGCTCCTCTGACCCTAAGCTCCCGTGTATCTAACCCCACCCAATATCGCTGTCCATGAATTTATCTAATCTATTTTTGAATGTGACAATTGTATTGGCACTCACCACATGACTGCTAAGCCTATTCCACTCATCCACCACCCTGTTAGTAAACCAATTTTTGCCTATGTCCCTGTTGAATCTGAATTTATCCAGTTTAAACCCATTACTTCGTGTCCTACCCGGTTCTCTTACCAACAAAACCTTATGAATGTCTCCCTTATTAAAGCCCTTCATCCATTTACAAACCTCGATCATGTCTCCACGCACCCTTCGCCTTTCTAGAGAATGCAAGTTTAACTGTTTGAGTCTTTCCTCGTATGACAAGTTTCTCAACCCCTGAATCATCTTAGTCATCCTCCTCTGCACCGATTCTAACATTCTGATATCCATTCTATAGTAGGGTGGCCAGAACTGAACCGCATAGTCAAGATGAGGTCTAACTAATGCTAAATATAGTTTGAGGAAGACTTCGGGGCTTCTGTTGCTTACGCTCCTTGAAATAAATCCCAGTACCCTATTAGCTCGATTTCTAGCTTGAATGCATTGTGCCCTTGGACGGAGATCACAGCTCACTAAGACCCCTAAATCCCTCTCGCACCCAGACCTGCTTATGAGAGTGTCATTTAAGCAATAGTTATGTGAGGGGTTGTTCCTTCCTACACTCAGAATACTGCACTTCCCTACATTGAACTCCATCTGCCATTTATCCGCCCAGTCATACAATCTGTTGAGTTCACCTTGGAGAATACTAGCGTCCTGATCCGACTCAATTACTCTACCGATCTTGGTATCATCTGCAAATTTACTAACATCACTACTAATTCCTGTATCTAAGTCATTGATATAAATAATAAACAAAAGTGGACCTAATACCGAACCTTGTGGGACCCCACTCGTAACACATCCCCAGTCAGATCTTTTACCATTGATTTGCACTCTTTGCTTCCTATTGCTAAGCCACGCCTTGACCCCGGGCCGTGTGTGTGCCCAGGGCCAGGACACACGCGGCAGTCAGTCAGTATGGTCTGTACTGATGCCCCAAGGGCGGGCCACGAGCACACCGACGCCCCGGGGACACAGCATGGCCGAGCTAACACTGCTTTAACGAGTATACGAAAACACGAATCTGTACCCAAGACCTTGCTCCGGGCCATGCAGGCACTGTGGCCAGGAGGGGTCCAGGGCCATGCCTATACTGTGGCCGCAAGGGAGTGGTCCGGTCGTGAGTCGTCATGGGTGTGGGTTCAGTGCGCGTCGGCGTGGTCGGCGTGGTCGCCGTGGTGGTCGTCGTAGTTGACCTGGTTGCCGTCGGGCACGGCGCCCCAGGAGCTGACGGGCAGCGCGTTGGAGTCCACCACGCGGTAGCCGTACTCGTCCGCCACGTACTCGTCCGCCACGTACGGTACTTCACGCAGAGTAGCCCCCCGGCCGGCTCACCTCTCACGTCCGCCCTTGCCGCCTCGCGCACACACACACACACACACACACACACACACACACACACACACACAAAAGTCACGCCAGGACCTTAACTTCTTTCCCTAGTGGCCTTGACCTCCTCCTCCTTCTATTGGTGGTGGTGGTGGTGGTGGTGGTGGCTACTGATCGTATATAAGACCCAGCAACACCACTTCAGATCAGTTCACTTCTCACCACCTCCACCACCACCACCACCACCACCACTACTACTACTACTACTACTACTACTACTAAAACAACAGTAGCAGCAGTAACAACAACAACAACAACGACAGCCAACTCATCAAGATGAAGTTCTACGTAAGATATTTTTCTTATTTTCTTTTTTCTTCTCGACATTTTCTTCTTCAACATTTTTTCTTTTTTTTCGATATTATTTTCCCTTTTCTTTTCATATCACCCGCTTTTGTTCTCTCTCTCTCTCTCTCTCTCTCTCTCTCTCTCTCTCTCTCTCTCTCTGCCCCCTAACCTCCTCCTCCCCCAGACCGCCGCCCTGGTCCTGTCCTCTATCTCTCTCTCTCTAACTCCCCCTACTCTCTCTCTCTCCCCCCTATATCTCCCTCCCCCCAGACAGACGCCCTGGTCCTGTCTCTCTCTCTCTCTCTCTCTCTCTCTCTCTCTCTCTCTCTCTCTCTCTCTCTCTCTCTCTCTCTAACGCCCCCTCCTCTCTCTCTCTGCCCCCCTAACCCTCCCTCCCCCCAGACCGCCGCCCTGGTCCTGTCCCTCGCCGCCGTGGTCGCGTGTCACCCCGGCTTTGACTTCGAGGGCGACGACCAGAGCCACGACCAGACCGGCGAGGCGGGGAGCAACGTGGAGGGGAGCTACAGGTGTGTGTGTGTGTGTGTGTGTGTGTGTGTGTGTGTGTGTGTGTGTGTGTGTGTCCTCTATGCCTCTCACTCCACCTCCCTTCCCCACTCATGTCCCCTCCAGTATCACACCCCCTTCCTCTCTTTGTTCCCTCCTCCTCCAAGTCCCCTTCCTCTCCACAACCCTCCCTCCCTTTCCATGCCATCTCCCCTTCAAATCCCCCTCCCCTCCCAAGTCCCCTTCCCTTCCACGCCCTCCTTCCCACATCCGCACCCACACCCATCCCCCACACACACTCCCATTCCTTTCCCAGCCCCTTTTACCCCCCCCCCCCCACGTGTGCCTCCCCCAGGTGGACGTCCCCGGAGGGCGAGGAGTTCTTCGTGCGCTACGTGGCGGACGAGCTGGGCTACCGCGTGATGGAGAGCAACGCCGTGCCGCACGACGCCGACGGCACCTCCGCGGACGGCAACCAGGGCTCCTTCAGCGGCGAGGACGGCGACGGGGAGGGCGGCGAGAGGAAGTGAGGGGGAGGAGGAGGAGGGGGAGAGGAGGAGGAAGAGGAGGAGAAGAGGAGAGTGTTGTAGGATAGAGGAGGAAGGAATAAGAGGAATGTAAAGAATGGAAACGAGAAAAAGTGAAGAGGAAGAAGAGGAAAACAGGCAACGGTGTCAAGAGGAACTGAAGAAGAGGAGGAGGAAGAGGAGGAGGAAAGAAGACAACGGTAACCAGAGAAAGCGAAGAAGAAGAAGAAGAAGAGGAGGAGGAGGAGGAGGAAGAGGAGCAGGTATTTATCTATTTATTAGCACTGTGATCCTATTTATCTATCGTGGTCTTACTGAACTAATGTAAGCCAACCCAGACCTTTCCTTTGACCCTCACGAGCACCAATAAACACCCTGGACTTACTGAGGCTGTTACTATGTCCCCTTGTTGCGCTCCACACGAGGACACGAGGACACTACTAGCGGCCACAGGCTGCACACGGCGCCCACTGGGAACAACAACACACAGAATAGACAACTCACAGACACACACACACAACACATATACAAGGAGTGGCTGTTTCCGTCCCAGTGTGTTCCTCTGCCTCACTCTCCTGTCCACACGACCACCGGCGGAGGGGTGTGAGGGACAGGCGGAGACGGTGACGCCTGGCAGTGCGTGCTGACCCTGGACCCTTGCTGCTTGTTGCCTGTTGATGTCTTGTCTCTGCTCTGTAGGCTTGTATGTTTTCAGCTATCCTCAATAAACCGTTGATTATTATTATTGTTATTATTGTGATTATTATTATTATTATTATTATTATTATTATTATTACACCCACGAGTCCACGACCGTAGGCTTCCCCTTCCTCGGCCATTCCCTCGAGGTCAGCTTCAACAGAATCAATCTAAGCGCTGATAGGCATGAATCTAGGAGCTGTTCCGTTACAAAGAGGAAGGGTGTGAGGGAGGGTGTGAGGAAGGGTGTGAAGGAGGGTGTGAGGGAGGGTGTGAGGAAGGGTGTGAGGGAGGGTGTGAGGAAGGGTGTGAGGGAGGGTGTGAGGAAGGGTGTGAGGGAGGGTGTGAGGGAGGGTGTGAGGGAGGGTGTGAGGGAGGGTGTGAGGGAGGGTGTGAGGGAGGGTGTGAGGGAGGGTGTGAGGAAGGGTGTGAGGGAGGGTGTGAGGGAGGGTGTGAGGGAGGGTGTGAGGGAGGGTGTGAGGAAGGGTGTGAAGGAGGGTGTGAGGGAGGGTGTGAGGAAGGGTGTGAGGGAGGGTGTGAGGGAGGGTGTGAGGAAGGGTGTGAGGGAGGGTGTGAGGGGCAGAGGGAAATGCTGACGCCCATGGTTGCCGGCTCCCCTTTCCTCGGCCATTGTCCTCAAATCAGCCTCAACGCCTTCAGTCAGCCGCATCAGCAATCAGCGGGCGCCTATAATTTCTTTGTTCATTGCCCTTGCGCTGTTCCCTTTGCTGTACAATAAACCCGGACACGCTGCGAGCCTTCCATGAGCCACTTTTACGGGTCAGTGTTTGCATCCTACACGTCATTTGTCTCTGTTGGTCAGAGTTTGGAGCAGAGGCCGAGGAGGAAAGAACAGCAACGGACTGGAAGTTAACAACGGCAACAAAGAGTTCAGAAGTTGTCTTTCGTTTTGAGTTGGTAACACTACATAACTGAATCAGACCTCTTCTATTTACAAGAATCCGTTTTAGATCACTGATCTGGCCGGAGAACCCGTGTTCTATTTACCACCGAGATCTGGATTCTCGTGATCTGGTGGATCCGGATCCTGATCTGCCTGATCCAGACCCCGAGGTGGGTTGTAGCTAAGACCAAGACCAACGGGACTCTCCAACGGGTCACCAGTACAGCAAGAGCAAGAGCCCACAGTCCAGCCAAGGATTGCCGGTAGAACGTTCTCGTCACTATCTTGGCTTCTTCTATCTTTCCTCCGGTCAAAGAAAGCTTGAAATAGTTGCGGTATGCACGGACCCTGCCCTGCCATTGTATGTGTGTGTGTGCGTGTACGCGCACGCTTTGTTTTGATCTGTCGCTCTTCCAGAGGCGTTCTATTTACCCAGAGCGAATCCAGATCAGATTCAGATCCGGGCCAATGATCCAGAGCTGATCAGTGTTCCAAATAGAAGAGGTCTGAAGCTGTTTGTATTTGAATTTGGTTTCTGAGTTGGTAACACTGCATAACTGAAGCCTGTTTGTATTTGAATTTGGTTTCTGAGTTGGTAACACTGCATAACTGAAGCCTGTTTGTATTTGAATTTGGTTTTTGAGTTGGTAACACTGCATAACTGAAGCCTGTTTGTATTTTAATTTGGTTTCTGAGTTGGTAACACTGCATAACTGAAGCCTGTTTGTATTTGAATTTGTTTTTTGAGTTGGTAACACTACATAACTGAAGCCTGTTTGTATTTGAATTTGGTTTTTGAGTTGGTAACACTACATAACTGAAGCCTGTTTGTATTTGAATTTGGTTTTTGAGTTGGTAACACTACATAACTGAAGCCTGTTTGTGTGAGGGTTCAGAGTAAGCCCGCAGAGAAGGCTGAGGAGGAGGAGACGGTTTTGATGGGAGGCTGAGGATGGAGAGAGGGTTGGTAACACTACATAACTGTCGTCTGTCTGTGTGAGGGTTCAGAGTAAGCCCGCAGAGAAGGCTGAGGAGGAGGAGACGGTTTTGATGGGAGGCTGAGGATGGAGAGAGGGTTGGTAACACTACATAACTGTCGTCTGTCTGTGTGAGGGTTCAGAGTAAGCCCGCAGAGAAGGCTGAGGAGGAGGAGACGGTTTTGATGGGAGGCTGAGGATGGAGGGACAGAAAGGACTGATGGTGATGAGAGGTTCCCGAGGAAGAGGCGGCCCTGACCTGAGGCAGGGGAGGCAGGGCGTTGCTAAAGTGCGTTACGCTGCGCTGGCCTGAGGAATTAAGGGGAGGGAAGGAAGGGCCGCCACGCAGTAAAGGAGGGGGTGAGGTAGGGCGTTGTTAAAGTGCGTTACGCTGCGCTGGCCTGAGGAATTAAGGGGAGGGAGGGAAGGGCCGCCACGCAGTAAAGGAGGGGGGGAGGCAGGGCGTTGCTAAAGTGCGTTACGCTGCGCCGCGTGAGGCTCCCAAAACACAGGGACCCATAAGAACATAAGAACGCAGGAGTCTACAAGAGGCCGGTAGGCCTGTACGAGGCAGCTCCTTTGACCCTAAGCTCCCGTGTATCTAACCCCACCTAATATCGCTGTCCATGAATTTATCTAGTCTATTTTTGAATGTGACAATTGTATTGGCACTCACCACATGACTGCTAAGCCTATTCCACTCATCCACCACCCTGTTAGTAAACCAATTTTTGCCTATGTCCCTGTTGAATCTGAATTTATCCAGTTTAAACCCATTACTTCGTGTCCTACCCGGTTCTCTTACCAACAAAACCTTATGAATGTCTCCCTTATTAAAGCCCTTCATCCGTTTATAAACCTCGATCATGTCTCCACGCACCCTTCGCCCTTCTAGAGAATGCAAGTTTAACTGTTTGAGTCTTTCCTCGTATGGCAAGTTTCTCAACCCCTGAATCATCTTAGTCATCCTCCTCTGCACCGATTCTAACATTTTGATATCCATTCTATAGTAAGGTGACTAGAACTGAACCGCATAGTCAAGATGAGGTCTAACTAATGCTAAATATAGTTTGAGGAAGACTTCGGGGCTTCTGTTGCTTACGCTCCTTGAAATAAATCCCAGTACCCTATTAGCTCGATTTCTAGCTTGAATGCATTGTGCCCTTGGACGGAGATCAGAGCTCACTAAGACCCCTAAATCCCTCTCGCACCCAGACCTGCTTATGAGAGTGTCATTTAAGCAATAGTTATGTGAGGGGTTGTTCCTACCTACACTCAGAATACTGCACTTCCCTACATTGAACTCCATCTGCCATTTATCCGCCCAGTCATACAATCTGTTGAGTTCACCTTGGAGAATACTAGCCTATACTGTGGCCGCAAGGGAGTGGTCCGGTCGTTAGTCGTCATGGGTGTGGGTTCAGTGCGCGTCGGCGTGGTCGGCGTGGTCGCCGTGGTGGTCGTCGTAGTTGACCTGGTTGCCGTCGGGCACGGCGCCCCAGGAGCTGACGGGCAGCGCGTTGGAGGCCACCACGCGGTAGCCGTACTCGTGCGCCACGTACTCGTCCGCCACGTACGGTACTTCACGCAGAGTAGCCCCCCGGCCGGCTCACCTCTCACGTCCGCCCTTGCCGCCTCGCGCACACACACACACACACACACACACACACACACACACACAAAAGTCACGCCAGGACCTTAACTTCTTTCCCTAGTGGCCTTGACCTCCTCCTCCTTCTATTGGCGGTGGTGGTGGTGGCTACTGATCGTATATAAGACCCAGCAACACCACTTCAAATCAGTTCACTTCTCACCACCTCCACCACCACCACCACCACCACTACTACTACTACTACTACTACTAAAACAACAGTAGCAGCAGTAACAACAACAACAACAACGACAGCCAACTCATCAAGATGAAGTTCTACGTAAGATATTTTTCTTATTTTCTTTTTTCTTCTCGACATTTTCTTCTTCAACATTTTTTCTTTTTTTTTCGATATTATTTTCCCTTTTCTTTTCATATCACCCGCTTTTGTTCTCTCTCTCTCTCTCTCTCATGCCCTCTCTCTCTCTCTGCCTCCCTAACCTCCTCCTCCCCAGACCGCCGCCCTGGTCCTCTCTAGCTCTCTCTCCCTCCCACTCTCTAACGCCCCCTCCTCTCTCTCTGGCTCCCTAACCCTCCCTCCCCCCAGACCGCCGCCCTGGTCCTGGCCCTCTCTCTCTCTCTCTCTCTCTCTCTCTCTCTCTCTCTCTCTCTCTCTCTCTCTCTCCCTCCCTCTCTCTAACGCCCCCTCCTCTCTCTCTCTGCCCCCCTAACCCTCCCTCCCCCCAGACCGCCGCCCTGGTCCTGGCCCTCTCTCTCTCTCTCTCTCTCTCTCTCTCTCTCTCTCTCTCTCTCTAACGCCCTCCTCCTCTCTGCCCCCTAACCTCCCTCCCCAGACCGCCGCCCTGGTCCTCTCTCTCTCTCTCTCTCTCTCTAACGCCCCCACCTCTCTCTCTCTGCTCCCCTAACCCTCCCTCCCCCCAGACCGCCGCCCTGGTCCAGTCCCTCTCTCTCTCTCTCTAACGCCCCCACCTCTCTCTCTCTGCTCCCCTAACCCTCCCTCCCCCCAGACCGCCGCCCTGGTCCTGGCCAACTGTAAAAATAACCCGAAATCTTTCTTCAGTTACATAAACAACAGAAAGGCGATCAAAAGTGGTATTGGACCTTTAACAAACAGCGACGGTGCACTAGTGACTGACAGCCAACACATTGCAAACCTCTTAAACAATTACTTTTCCTCGGTGTTTAATACTAACAGTCTTCCTCTCGCTACCACCAACACCAGTACTATTGTAAATCTCGAGCATGCATTGCCTAATTTTGAAATAACAACCGATGAAGTCCTTAAAGCTCTCCATTCACTTAAAACAAATAAAAGTCCTGGACCTGACAAAGTATATCCAACTCTGCTGAAAGAAACGAAGAGCGAAATACTCTCCTCCTCACAACCGTATTCAATATGTCCTTGCGACAAGGCATCGTCCCTTCAGATTGGAAAAAGGCTAACGTGACACCGATTTTCAAGAAAGGAGACAAAAAGTACCAGGTAATTACAGGCCCATTAGTCTAACTTCGGTTGTAGGTAAGCTACTTGAGGGCATAATTAGAGACAAAATTGTGAGTTACCTTGAAAGCCACTCATTGATTGGGGACTCACAACATGGCTTCCGAAACAAAGGATCCTGCCTATCAAACCTATTAACCTTTTATAACGACCTCTTCACTGTTTATGACGTAACCAAATCACTGGACGTAGTCTATCTTGATTTCCAGAAAGCGTTTGATAAAGTCCCGCATCATAAATTACTTTACAAATTAAAGCAAATAGGTATTGACGGTCAAGTAAACCAATGGATCGCGAATTTGTTGAGCAACAGACAACAAAGAGTAGTGATTGACGGATTTAACTCAGAGTGGGCGCCTGTCACTAGTGGCGTCCCTCAGGGCTCGGTCTTTGGCCCAGTGCTCTTCATTATTTACATCAACGACGTGGATGTTGGACTCAATAACCGCATTAGTAAATTTGCAGACGACACAAAGGTTGGTAACTCGGTTCTCACTGACGAAGACAGGCAAAGCCTCCAAGAGGATTTGCACAAAATTTCAGCTTGGTCGGATAGATGGGAGATGCCCTTTAACGTAGACAAGTGCCAGGTCCTTCAAGTTGGAACGAGGAATAAGAAGTTCGAATACGAAATGCGCGGCGTTAAACTCAAAAGCGTTCAATGCGTCAAAGACTTGGGGGTCAAAATCGCGTCAAACCTCAAATTCTCACAGCAATGCATCGATGCAGCAAATAAAGCGAACAGAATGTTGGGCTTCATTAAAAGAAACTTTGTATTCAAGAATAAAGATGTAATACTCCCGCTCTAAAACAGTTTAGTCAGACCCCACTTGGAATATGCGGTACAGTTTTGGTCCCCCCACCATGCAAAGGATATTGCTAAATTAGAAGGTGTTCAGCGTCGGGCAACGTAAATGATCCCTTCCTTGCGCAACAAATCCTACGAAGAAAGGCTTTCTACCCTTAACATGTTCTCTCTTGAGAAACGTCGCCTCCGAGGAAAACTGATCGAATGTTTTAAAATACTTAATGGTTTCACGAATGTAGACAGATCAACATTGTTTATGATCGATGATAGTCTGCGCACGAGGAACAATGGCGTAAAACTCAGATGTAGACAAGTAAATTCAGACTGCACAAAATTTTTCTTCACCAACGTTGTAGTGCGAGAATGGAATAAGCTTCCACCATCAGTGGTCCAGTGTAACACGATTGACTCCTTCAAAAATAAGCTCGACCGTCACTTCCTTCAACTTAATATCAACTAGAGAAGAAGTGCAACGTTTTGGAGTCTTCTGATTAATGTAAAATCACTTTGTTAAGGACAGACCACCAAGTCTGGACCATGGGGTCTGTGGTCTGATTTTCTATGTAAATCTATGTAAATCTCTCTCTCTCTCTCTCTCTCTCTCTAACGCCCACTCCTCTCTCTATCTCACGCCCCCTCCTCTCTCTCTCTAACGCCCCCTCCTCTCTCTCTCTAACGCCCCCTCCTCTCTCTCTCTAACGCCCCCTCCTCTCTTTCTCTGCCCCCCTAACCCTCCCTCCCCCCAGACCGCCGCCCTGGTCCTCTCTCTCTCTCTCTCCCTCCCTCTCTCTAACGCCCCCTCCTCTCTCTCTCTGGCTCCCTTACCCTCCCTCCCCCCAGACCGCCGCCCTGGTCCTGTCCCTCTCTCTCTCTCTCTCTCTCTCTCTCTCTCTCTCTCTCTCTCTCTCTCTCTCTCTCTCTCTCTCTCTCTCTCTCTCTCTCTCTCTCTCTCTCTGCCTCCCTGCCTCCCCCCCAGACCGCCGCCCTGGTCCTGGCCCTCTCTCTCTCTCTCTCTCTCTCTAACGCCCCCTCCTATCTCTCTCTAACGCCCCCTCCTCCCTCTCTCTAACGCCCCCTCCTCTCTCTCTCTGCCCCCCTAACCCTCCCTCCCCCCAGACCGCCGCCCTGGTCCTGTCCCTCGCCGCCGTGGTCGCGTGTCACCCCGGCTTTGACTTCGAGGGCGACGACCAGAGCCACGAGCAGACCGGCGAGGCGGGGAGCAACGTGGAGGGGAGCTACAGGTGTGTGTGTGTGTGTGTGTGTGTGTGTGTGTGTGTGTGTGTGTGTGTGTGTGTGTCCTCTATGCCCTCTCACTCTCCACCTCCCTTCCCCACTCATGTCCCCTCCAGTATCACACCCCCTTCCTCTCTTTGTTCCCTCCTCCTCCAAGTCCCCTTCCTCTCCACAACCCTCCCTCCCTTTCCATGCCATCTCCCCTTCAAAGCCCCCTCCCCTCCCAAGTCCCCTTCCCTTCCACGCCCTCCTTCCCACACCCACACCCACACCCATCCCCCCCACACACACTCCATCTCAATCCCATTCCTTTCCCAGCCCCTTTTAACCCCCCCCCCCGTGTGCCTCCCCCAGGTGGACGTCCCCGGAGGGCGAGGAGTTCTTCGTGCGCTACGTGGCGGACGAGCTGGGCTACCGCGTGATGGAGAGCAACGCCGTGCCGCACGACGCCGACGGCACCTCCGCGGACGGCAACCAGGGCTCCTTCAGCGGCGAGGACGGCGACGGGGAGGGCGGCGAGAGGAAGTGAGGGGGAGGAGGAGGAGGGGGAGAGGAGGAGGAAGAGGAGGAGAAGAGGAGAGTGTTGTAGGATAGAGGAGGAAGGAATAAGAGGAATGTAAAGAATGGAAACGAGAAAAAGTGAAGAGGAAGAAGAGGAAAACAGGCAACGGTGTCAAGAGGAACTGAAGAAGAGGAGGAGGAAGAGGAGGAGGAAAGAAGACAACGGTAACCAGAGGAAGCAAAGAAGAAGAAGAAGAAGAAGAGGAGGAGGAGGAGAAGAAGCTATTTATCTATTTATTAACACTGTATTCCTATTGGTTTAGCGTATAGCCTAGTATTGCTGAAAGAAAGACATCCTAGACCTTCCCTTTCACCCCTCACGAGAATACCAATAAACAACTATCTATGCACTGTACTAAGGCTATTACTGTATCTCCTTAAACCAAGAAATCTTAAATATCAATCGAATCAACTCCCCCAAAAATCATTAACCAAAAAATTATTATCAATGTGACCCCGTTCAAAACACGGACGCGCCCACAAACACCGAATTTCCAGGTTAACTACAGGTGTGCCGGTTAATAATATAGGTACTCTCCCTACACTGTGTTCCTATTTGTTTAGCGTATAGCCTAGTCTTGCTGAACGAAAAAGTCGTCCCAGACCTTCACCCCTCACGAGTGCCAATAAACCACTATGCACTGTACTAAGGCTGTTACTGTATCCCCTTGAGCCAAGAAATCTATACAACACATAGACACAGAGGCAGACAACACACATATGGCCAGACACATAGACATATACACAATACATGGACAACAAAGACACATATACACACAGACGCACAGACAACGGGTGAGAAAGCAAATATTGGACAAGGGGAAAGGAAAACACACACAGAGACACCTCGCCAATACATAGACCACACATAGACACGTGGACAACACATAGACGAGGACTTAGTGAAGCAAGGGAAGGAGGGCGCCATGTTGGGAGGGAGGGAGGGAGAGAAAGACTCGCTAGTACTGCAGCACTGTTTATTCGTTAAGAGCGTTACGGTGCGCCGCGCGAGGCTCCCAGGACACAGAGGGGCAGTGATCCAGGGCCGTGCTTGTGCCGGGCCAGGACACACGTGGCAGGCAGTCGGTGTGCGCCACGTGTGTACTGCTGCCGCAATGACAGGCTTGGACCCGTGCCACGCCCACACCCACGCCCCGGGACACAGCATGGAGGCTTGGACACTGTATATCGCGGCACGAGAACACTAGTCTGTGCCCCGGGACAAGGTCTTGCTCCGGCCATGCTGACTCCCTGGCACCGAGGGGTCCAGGGCCAGGCCTGTACTGCGGCTGAGAGTGAGTGGTCGGGTCGTGGGTCGTCGCGGGCGTCGGCAGGAAGCATCGTCACAGGGCGTGACGGGGGGTGGGTCGTCGAGGGTCGGGGCGGGGCTGGTCGGGTCGTGGGTCGTCGCGGGCGGGGGTCAGTGCGCGGCGGCGTCGGCGTGGTCGGCGTCGTAGTTGACCTGGTTGCCGTCGGGCACGGCGCCCCAGGAGCTGACGGGCAGCGCGTTGGAGTCCACCACGCGGTAGCCGTACTCGTCCGCCACGTACTTGACGTAGTACTCGTAGCCCTCCGGCGACGTCCAGCTGGGGGGGGAGGGGGGAGGGGTGAGGGTGTGACCCAGCGTGACCTGCCCTGTGACCAACAAACCTTACCTTACCCAACACACACACACACACACACACACACCTGTAGGAGCCCTCCACCTTCTTGCCGGTCTCGCCCTTCTGGGTGTGCTCGTGGTCCTCGCCCTCGTAGCTGAACACTGTGTCGGAGGGGCGCGCCGCCCCCAGCGTCACCGCCGCCACCACCACCACCAGCGCCATCACCTGCGGAGGGAGCGAAGGCTCGTTAGCGGCCCCGGGTGGCTGGGCGTCAGGCCCCTGAGGCACCCCCGGGCGTCTCTCTCAGCTATCTAGCTTTTTACACCTATCCATCTCTATCTCTATCTCGGCGGCGCGGCACAGAGCGACTCACGGCACACTTCATGACGCAGGAGGAGGAGGACAGGCCGTAGGAAGAGTTGAGGAGGAGGAGGAGGAGGCGCTGGCGAGGGTGGAGGGAGAGTGTGGTGGATGGGCGCGGCGAGCAGCTTTATATGGCCCCGTGGAGGGCACGGCGGGGCGCGACGCGCCGCCCCCTCCGGCGGGCAGGCACGCGGACAAAGGTCGCGGCGCCCCTGGCGGGCGAGGAGAAGAAAAGAAATGTAAACGGAAAATTTTTCCGGGTCGGGGCCTCGAGCACCTGACCTGCCTTGGCGGCCCGCCGTTAGCCGGGCAGTGGCCAGCATTGCCACGAGTGTGGCCCCGCGGCGGCCACCAGTAGCAACACACCCCGCCCCAGGTGATGCGCAGCACCGGCCGTGACGGTGACGGTGCGGAGGAAATATAAAAGATTTCGGGGAGCTTGTGCCGCCTACGCCAGGAGTAGGTTTGGGTGCACCCCCCCTGGAGAGGCGAGCCCGGCGGCAGGTATTGGCGGCACACTGGTGCACCGATCACGCCGGGTGGCGCGGCGCTGAGGGAACACCGCCACGCAGGAGCACCCACGGCACAACCAGCAGCAGCGGGGGTCGCCGCGGCCATGGGTGGCCGTGACGCTCCCCTGACACAGGAGTGAGCGAGTGTTTGGGGAGGCCGGCCACTGTAGCCGCCGCCTCGTTGGGGGCGTCGCGACACGCCTCGGCGTTAGGCAACACACACACACACACACACACACACACACACACACACACACACACCCGCGCGCACACACACACACACACACACACACACACACACACACACACAACCGCGCACACACACACACACACACACACACACACACACACACACACACACACACACACACACACACACACACACACACACACACACACACACACACACACACGCAGCACCGTGGGGTCACCGTGGGTGGCGCAGCGTCACCTCGGGGGCCAGTGCGTCACGTGCTGCGGCCTTCGGCGAGTCTTTCCGGCAGGTGACAGCAATGGACCGTCTGAGGCGTTCTCAGCGCCAGGGCGGCCTCGGCAGGGCGGCGGCGTGGCCAACGGGACTGTGTGTGAAAACCCCGGCCTTCGTGGTGTCTGGGAACGTCGGTGAGGGACGGACGAGCACCATTCTGTGCCTCAGGACACGCCCAGCACTGATCCCCGTCTTCCCTGCCTCGCGGGCCTTCCCTTCACTCTGCTAAAACTATTCCCAGGCGCTTCCACGTCAGTCTCCTGCCCGTCAGACAGACTCCATGCGTGACATCTGCAAGCCGAGCACTGAGCGGCGGCGTGAGCCCAGACAGACCGAACATGAAAATCAACCTTCAGAAACAAAGGACGGCCAACTCCCCCGATACAGAATACATAAGAGCAATGGCACTCCTTGAAAGCAGTCATCGGCGGCCCTCAAGACACAGATGGGTCGAGGCACCGTCACCCTCACTCACCACAGGGATGAGATATTAAAAAGTTCCTAAAAAAAAATCCCCTCTTTACGCCTCTGTGCCTTAGCAAGGAATCCGACATTTTTTATTTTTTTATTTGCCCCCCGACTGGATGGACACGGGCTGAGAGGATCCCGTAAACTGCATGAACAGTGATGATGATTTCAGGGCAGGGCGATGTTCAACGCGGGGAAGGGTGACTGGGGAACAGGTCCATGGGGGAGGTGGTGCTACATAGCTATCGCCACGACTGTAGCTGCTTGTACTGCCTCCGCATCAGAGGGTCCGGAGGCGGATGTCGTGGCTGGTGTATTACGGGGGAGTCCGGCATGTCGGCAGCGCCTCATAGTGACCGGCCCGTCACGGGGAGGAGGAAGACAGGCGCGGCGTGCCGTCACCTCGGGGCGGCGCGTCACGTGTTGTTGTTGCTAAGAAGATCAAGCGTCGCCTCACACTTTCCCATGACCTCATAACGCCGCGCCGCGACCTTTGTCCGCGTGCCTGCCCGCCGGAGGGGGCGGCGCGTCGCGCCCCGCCGTGCCCTCCACGGGGCCATATAAAGCTGCTCGCCGCGCCCCTCCACCACACTCTCCCTCCACCCTCGCCAGCGCCTCCTCCTCCTCCTCAGCTCTTCCTACGGCCTGTCCTCCTCCTCCTGCGTCATGAAGTGTGCCGTGAGTCGCTCTGTGCCGCGCCGCCGAGACAGAGATAGAGATGGATAGGTGTAAAAAGCTAGATAGCTGAGAGAGACGCCCGGGGGTGCCTCAGGGGCCTGACGCCCAGCCACCCGGGGCCGCTAACGACCCTTCGCTCCCTCCGCAGGTGATGGCGCTGCTGGTGGTGGTGGCGGCGGTGACGCTGGGGGCGGCACGCCCCTCCGACACAGTGTTCAGCTACGAGGGCGAGGACCACGAGCACACCCAGAAGGGCGAGACCGGCAAGAAGGTGGAGGGCTCCTACAGGTGTGTGTGTGTGTGTGTGTGTGTGTGTGTGTGTGTGTGTGTGTGTGTGTGTGTGTGTGTGTTGGGTAAGGTAAGGTTTGTTGGTCACGGGGCAGGTCACGCTGGGTCACACCCTCACCCCTCACCCCTCATCCCCCAGCTGGACGTCGCCGGAGGGCTACGAGTACTACGTCAAGTACGTGGCGGACGAGTACGGCTACCGCGTGGTGGACTCCAACGCGCTGCCCGTCAGCTCCTGGGGCGCCGTGCCCGACGGCAACCAGGTCAACTACGACGCCGACCACGCCGACGCCGCCGCGCACTGACCCCCGCCCGCGACGACCCACGACCCGACCAGCCCCGCCCCGACCCTCGACGACCCACGCCCCGTCACGCCCTGCGATGATGCTTCCTACCGACGCCTGCACGACCCGTGGCCTCGGCAGCAGCCTGGCCCCGGATGCCGCCCCGTCCTCGTGTCCTCGTCGCCCGGTGCTAACGTGCCAGGCGTCCCGAGCTGTCTCTCGTGTCCTCGTGCCTCCCCTACATGTACACGGCGCTGAGTCCAGGCCCTTCTGTGTCCCGCGGGCTGAGTGTTGGCCTGGCCCAGCGCCCTGTGTCCCCGCGGCCCGGCACACAGACTGGCCGCCGCTGTGTCCTTGTCTACAGTACAAACACGACCTGGTCCGTGCCCCTTCGTGCCCTGGTGTTCCGCGCGGCGCTAGGCCACGCACCGCACCCAATAAACACTGCAGCAATACCCGTGTCTGTGTACCCTCCTCTGCCCGCCCTCCATCCCTCTCTCAAGCTCAAGTTCAATCCTCTGCCTCAAGCTGTTCCCTACACATTCTCTTTAATCGTTTTCTTGTTCATTTTATCACACGAATTTAATCTATTATTTCTCTCTCTCTCTCTCTCTCTCTCTCTCTCTCTCTCTCTCTCTCTTCATACTTTCATCTTCTTTTCTTCGCTTTTCTTTCCCCACCTCATTTTTTCCCTCCCTCCTTCCATTCTTCCCTCCCCCTCTCCTTCTCTCCCTCCCTCCCTCTTTCCTCCTTCCTTCTCTCCCTCCCTCCCTCCCTCCTCACACGTGCATAAGCCAAGAGGTAATAATATGTCAGATTACGAGAGAGAGAGAGAGAGAGAGAGAGAGAGAGAGAGAGAGAGAGAGAGAGAGAGAGAGAGAGAGAGAGGAGAGAGAGGAGGAAGAGGGAGGAGGAGGAGGAGGAGGAGGAGGAGGAGGGGGAGGAAAATGGCGCTTATCTCCCCTCGCATCAGACTTTGAGGTTTAAGTTTACTCCTCCTCCTCCTCCTCCTCCTCTTCTTCCTCCTCCTCCTCCTCCCTTCCCAAGTGTGTGAAGTTATTATAGAAGCTACAGGTGGGTCTCTCTCTCTCTCTCTCTCTCTCTCTCTCTCTCTCTCTCTCTCTCTCTCTCTCTCTCTCATCTGTCTTTTCTTTCCTTTCCTTCCTTTCTTCTTTCTTTTTTTTCTTCCTCTTCTTCTTCCTTCCTTTATTCTCCTCTTTATTTTTTTCTTATTTTATTTTATTTTATTTTATTTATTTATTTTATTCTCCGATTTATTTTCTCTTATCAATTTTCTTCCTATCTAATTTTCTTTCCATTTATTTTCTTCCTAATTATCTTTTCTTTCTTTATTTTCTTCTTTTTCTTCAATTATTTTCCTCGTCCGTCTTTTCTTTCTCTCTCTCCTCCTCTTCTTCCTCCTCCTCCTCCTCCTCTTCTTCCTCTCTCTCTATACTTTCTGAGCTACACCACCATCATTGCAACCACCATCTCCTCCTCCTCCTCCTCCTCCTCCTCCTCCTCCCCTTCCTCCTCCTCCTCCTCCTCCTCGCGGGGAAGAGGGTGCCAATGTCAATGGAAAGATGTTCCCTTGACAGACGAGAAAAAAACAGGAGGAGGAGGAGGAGGAGGAGGAGGAGGAGAAGGAGGAGGAGGAGGAGGAGGAGGAGGAGGAGGAGAGAGAGAGAGAGAGAGAGAGAGAGAACCAGAGAATCACAGAGAGAGAGAGACAAGAGTCGGAGTAAGAGGAGGAGGAGGAAGAGGAGGAGGAAGAGGAGGAAGAAGAAGAAGAAGAAGAGTCAATGTTCACTTATGTTTATGCAAATTAAGAACAAATTAGAGGGTCTTGTGGCTCCTCTTTGGCGCCCCGACGAGGAGGAGGAGGAGGAGGAGGAGGGAGGAGGAGGGAGGAGGAGGAGGAGGGAGAAGGAGAGAATACTATCTGTCACACTCCCTCATTCTCCCCCACTCTCTCCTCTGCCCTCCTCCTCCTCCTCCTCTTCCTCTTCTTCTTCCTCCTCCTCCTCTTACTGCTACTAATATACCTTCTCTTTTCTCGTCTGTGTCACTTCGCACCTCTCTCTCTCTCTCTCTCTCTCTCTCTCTCTCTCTCTCTCTCTCTCTCTCTCTCTCTCTAGCATTCAGAAGCCCTTCGAAGATTGTTGTCAGAGCCGCAAAAAATCTCTCTCTCTCTCTCTCTCTCTCTCTCTCTCTCTCTCTCTCTCTCTCTCCCGTGCCCAACTGCTGTGTGTGTATGTGTGTGTGTGTGTGTGTGTTCTTTCTCCTATTCTGTTTATCCAAGAGAGAGAGAGAGAGAGAGAGAGAGAGAGAGAGAGAGAAAGTAAAAACAACTCGTAGGCTAATAATTATACAAAGAATTGGGAAAATAAATAATATAAATAAACAAGAAAAAAATAATTAGTAGGCCTATACAGAAAGATACAACAAATTCCAACACAAATTTTTTTTTTTATTATTATTTTTTTTTTATATTGTAGCCTATTGTGCCGGTAGGCTTCTTCCCGGTGGGTCCTGATGGTCGGCCCAGCCCGTTCTGGCGCAGGCGAGTGTTTATAGTGGCGCCATCTTGCATTGGCTCATGCTGCCCTCCGGAGCTCATCTTTAATCCTAGAATCTAGAGTCCGGGTTGATAGGTGGTCTTCTGGACAGCATGTGGGTAGTTTTAAGCCACTCGGCGGCGGCTGAAAAATCCCAGCTTGGTGGCACCGGGCGGGGATTGAACTCGCGTCCTCTTGAACGCGGGGCCGTCTTGCTATCCATTCAGCCACCGCCTACCCAATTAGATACAAAGAAAATGAAAATGCAAAAAAATATAGCAAAAAAAAAAAAAAATGGTATAAATCAATAAAAACGAGGATCAGCACGTACAAGGAAATAAAAAAAAAGAAGAAGAAAGGAGGAAGAAGAAGAGGAAGAAGAAGCGATAGAATAATAACAGAGATTTTGGGATTAGGAAAAAAAGGAAGACAAAAACAAAACAAGTAACCAAACAAATTCATTTTCCCAATTCTTTGTATGGTTATTAGCCTAATTTTTTTTTTGCCTCTCTCTCTCTCTCTCTCTCTCTCTCTCTCTCTCTCTCTCTCTCTCTCTCTCTCTCTCTCTCTTGAAGGGAATTGAAAGGAAGGAAATAAATAAAATATTGGTTGAATAAATAGAATAGAAGAACACACACACACACACACACACACACACACACACACACACACACACACACATGGAGGAGGAGGAGGAGCAGGAGGAGGAGGAGGAGGAGGAGAAGGAATGAAGAAGAAGAAGGAATAAAGAAGAAGTAGAAGAAAAAGAAGAAAAAGAAGGAATGAAGAAGAAGAAGAAAAAGAAGAAGAAGAAGTAGAAGAAAAAAAAGAAGAAAAAGAAGAAAAAGACCACCACCACCACCACCAACAACAACAACAACAACAACACACACACACACACACACACACACACACACACACACACACCAACATTAAACGAATAAGGAAATCGACCAAAATTACAAAAAAAAAAAAAAACGACAACAACAGGAACGAGTAACTATTAATAATATAAACATGTTCGTGGAGGAGGAGGAGGAGGAGGAGGAGGAGGAGGAAGAGAAGGAGGAGGAGGAGGAGGCAAAAACTGGATACATTTACGCAACTGAGGGACGACCAGCTGATTGAAGGAGGAGGAGGAGGTAGATAGTGTCCTCCTCCCATCTTCTCCCTCCTTCCTCCCCTTCCCTGTGTGTGTGTGTGTGTGTGTGTGTGTGTGTGTGTGTGTGTGTACAAAAACTTGACAAACTTTTGACTTAACTTAATCTGCTTATGTTCTAATCCTCCTTCTCCTCTTCCTCTTCCTCTTCCTCCTCCTCTTTATCACTCTTTTCCTCCTTTTCCTCTTTATCAGATTTCTCTTTGTCTCATTTTCCTTCCCTCTTTCTCTTCCATATCCTCCTCCTTCTCCTCCCCTTCTATTTCTACTTCTCATTTTCCTCCACCTCCTCTCTCTCTCTCTCTCTCTCTCTCTCTCTCTCTCTCTCTCTCTCTCTCTCTCTCTCTCTCTCTCTCTCTCTCTAATATTCTCAAACTCTTATTTTCCTTATTTTCCTTTCTCCCTTTTATCAGGCTCCTCTTTGTCCCTTTTCCTTCTCTTTCCCTTCTTTTTCCTCTTCCTTTTAACTTCTTTTTATTTTGTTTTCCTCATTTTCCTTTTCTTATGCCTCTCCTTCTTTCTTTTATTCGTTTTCTTTTCCCTTTTTATTCCTCTTCCTCTTCCTTCTATTTTGTTTTCTTTCTCCTCTTTCCCTTCTTATTCCTCTATCTTTATCTTTTCTTTATTTTGTTTTCCTCTTTCCCCTCTTTTCCCTATCTCATTCCTCTTCTCTATTCCCTTTTCTTTGATCTCCCTTCTTTACTCTCCTTTCCCTTCTCTTTTCTTTTCTTGTTTTTCTCTTTCTTCTTCTTCCCCTTTCTTATATTCCTTTTCCTCTATTTTATTTCTTTTTTTCCTCTTTCTCCTCATTATTCCTCTTCCTCTTATATTTCGTTCTTCTTTTTCCTTTATTTTCCCTTCTTTTTCCTCTTCCCTTCTCCTTTATTATGCTGTCCTGTTTCCCCTTTTAATACTGGGTTAGGCCTATCTTGCTTTCCTCGTCCTTTTTATATATTTCGTTTTCCTATTTTTTCCTTCTGTCACCTTCTTCCCTTTTTATTTCTCTTCCTTATTATCGCTTGTTTGTCTACACTTTCGCTCTCATTTAACGTTCTTACTATATCTACATAATTATTCACTCGGCAACAGGTTCACGTAACCACTTAGTAATTTATTTTTTTACAAGCACAGAACAGTACCGGTTTTATTTGCATTATCTTTATTTTTTTCGCTTCTGGCTCCAATGTTTGTCTTTAAATAACACACAAGCCGGTAGGACAACGGAGTCAGTTTTTGTCGTGTCTATAATTATTGTAAAGCGTTGACTGAAGGACGACGACCGCACTAGTAGACTAACAACACCATTAAAGAATTAAAACAAAAACAAGAAAAATAATATGCAAGACAACAATGGTAACAATATGATAAAAACAACAACAACAACAACAACAACACAAGGACTCCGTGAACAAGTACGAGAATATCAAATGTTATGATTAGTGTAACAACAACAATGATACTTCTACTACTACTACTACTACTACTACTACTACTACTACTACTACTACTACTACTAATAATAATAATAATAATAATAATAATAAAGATAATATGTATAATAATAGTAATATAATGGTAACAACAACAATGATACTAATACTACTATCTTACTGCTACTACTACTACTACTACTACTACCTACTAATAATAATAATAATATGTATTGCCCGAATTTCCCTTCACTATATACCCACACGGCCATAGCGTTTACGAATCACACGCTAATCAAGACCAGGAGAGAGTTTTACCAGCGCCGGGGGATCGAACCCGCGACCAGCGACATGGCAAAAGACACTCCTTAACCAGTCTGCCAAAGAGGTATCCCACCCGCAGAGTGAGTTATTAGAGACTTAACCATCAGGCGGGTCAGGCACTACAATAATAACGATAATAATTAAGTTTAGTCATTATCATTATCAACCTTCTCCATTATCTTCTCTCCTCCTTTTCCTCTTCCTTCTCCTCCTCCTCCTCCTTCCCCTATTCCATCAGTCACTTCTCAACCCTTTAACAAATGTCATTATCACTATTTCTCCTCATTTTTTGTGCTACTTCATTCTCCTCCTCATTGTCATCCCATCACTGTGCATCTAGTAATATATAAAGGCTTACACACACACACACAAAAAAAAAAAAAAAAAAATCTGTACTCACCTCCTCATGCGCTGGATGACGTCAGATGACAATGATGATCCTTCTACTCCCAACTCGCCTTCTTCCTTATTCCATTCCTCTTACTCACACTTTCCTCGCCTTATACGGAGCTGGCACTCTTACATAATGTTCTAAAGCTTTTTATCTCTTCCTCGATGCACTGCCACACGCCTCAGATAATGGGAACTCGAGTATTTAGCAATTATTATAAAACTTTCCCCGTGGACACTGCCTCAGCCCCTCCATTTTCAAACTCTGACACCCATTTCATATTTTTCCTTTTTTCAACGCTTTCCTTATATTCACAGGTGTTGGCACTCGTCGATAATGTTCTTAAGTCATTCATCTTTTCCTTCATGCACTGCCACACGCCTCAGATAAAGGAGACGCGAGTATTTAGCAATTATTATAAAACTTTCCCCGTGGACACTGTCTCCGCCCCCTCCATTTTCAAACTTACTGACACCCATTTCATATTTTTCCTTTTTTCAACGCTTTCCTTACATTCACAGGTGTTGGCACTTCTCCATAATGTCCTAAAGCCTTTAATCTCTTCCTGGATACACTGTCACTCGGCCCAGATAAAGGAAACGCGAGTATTTAGCAATTATTATAAAACTTTCAACGCGAACGCTGCATCCGCCCCCTCCATTTTTCAAACTCAGACACCCATTTCATATTTTTCCTTTTTTTCAACGCTTTCCTTACATTCACAGGCGTTGCCACTCGTCTGGGATATTCCTGAGTACTTGAAGTTTATCTGTGCTTAGTTTCAATAGTCTAGGAGCAATGAAACACGAGAAAATAACGATAAATATGCAACGGTCACCCACGATTTCCTCCCTCACGGCCGCAAACATGAGCTTCTGTTGTCCTATATAAATCGTCAAAATAAAGTTCCTATATTCCTAGCACTTATTTTTATATGATCAAAGTGTTTTTGAATATTTTTTACATCGTATTGACATGAACAAGTTACATTTAAAGGCTATCTGGGGAAAATAAATGTATGTGTTTTGAGAGGTCCGCACTGTGTCTCAATCCAAGGATGTGACTCTGACTACGGATCGACAGGAATTAATTTTTACATCTTTCTGTGTATTAGCCTCGTATATATTAGCTTTATAGTACTAGGAATATTATAAAAACACTAGAAAGCACTGATGTTATGCACTATAGGCTACAACGTAAAAAATAAATAATTCCTATAATGATACAGCAAGACAGTCGAACAACGTGACTCTGACTACGGAAAACCAGGAATGAATTTTAACCTTTCTGTGTATTAATCTCGTATATATTAACCTTATAGTAGTAGGAATAGTATAAAAAAACACTAGAAAACACTGCACTGATTATATACGTTGATATTACACATTGATATCATTCACTGTCATTACACACAGGTTTACGCATATTGTTAGGGGGAATAGTGAATACATTATACACTGATACCATACACAAATATTATACACTGTTATTATGCATAGATTTACGTATATCGATAAACAAACACCTAAATCAACGGGCCGAAGTCAGAGTCTCACCCGAACACCAACTCCCTCGCTTGTTTCCCTGTATAGTCAAGTATGGCGTCAAGAGGTGAACGGGGTTAGTTTCTTATCATTTATCTTCTTACCCTTAACTTTCTCATCGTTTTCTTCTTGTCATTTACGTAATAGATAAATAATATGCCTCAAATCAATCGGCCGAAGTCAGAGTCTCACCCGAACAATTCCTCGCGAGCTTGTTTATCATGTGTTGAGAACGAAGTAAACAAGATGACATTTTTATCATTTTCACGGATTTCCTTGACTGGGGGGCGATTACACGTTGCTGACTGACTCTTATGACCTTGGGGAGCTTACAAGGAGCGGGGGAGGGAAGGGGAGTGACGGGAGAGGGAGAAAGAGGGAGAAATGTGAGGGTGATTTTATTTTCTACTGACCAAGAAAGAGGAAGGATTACTTTTTCATCATTTTTCACGGATTACCTTGACTGGTGGGCGATTACACGTTGCTGACTGACTCTTATGACCTTGGGGAGCTTATAGGGAGCGGGGGAGGGAAGGGGAGTGAAGGGAGAGGGAGAAAAAGGGAGAAAAGTGAGGGTGATTTTGATTTCTGCTGCTCAAAATAGGGGAGGAAGGATAACTTTTTCATCATTTTTCACGGATTTCCTTGACTGGGGGGCGATTACACGTTACTGACTGACTCTTATGACCTTGGGGAGCTTACAGGGAGCGGGGGAGTGAAGGGGAGTAAAGGGAGAGGGAGAATAAGGGGGAAAAGTGAGTGTGATTTTCTTTTCTTTGCTCAAGATAGAGGAGGAAGGATTACTTTTTCATCATTTTTCACGGATTTCCTTGACTGGTGGGCGATTGCACGTTTCTGACTGACCTTCATGACTTTGGGGAACTTATAGGGAGTGGGGGAGGCATGGGGAGTAAAGGGAGAGGGAGAAAAAGGGAGAAATGTGAGGGTGATTTTATTTTCTACTGACCAAGAAAGAGGAAGGATTACTTTTTCATCATTTTTCACGGATTTCCTTGACTGGTGGGCGATTACACGTTGCTGACTGACTCTTATGACCTTGGGGAGCTTATAGGGAGCAGGGGAGGGAAGGGGAGTGAAGGGAGAGGGAGAAAAAGGGAGAAATGTGAGGGTGATTTTATTTTCTACTGACCAAGAAAGAGGAAGGATTACTTTTTCATCATTTTTCACGGATTTCCTTGACTGGTGGGCGATTACACGTTGCTGACTGACTCTTATGACCTTGGGGAGCTTATAGGGAGCAGGGGAGGGAAGGGGAGTGAAGGGAGAGGGAGAAAAAGGGAGAAAAGTGAGGGTGATTTTGATTTCTGCTGCTCAAAATAGAGGAGGAAGGCTCACTTTATTATAATTTTCCACGGATTTCCTTGACTGGTGGGCGATTACACGTTACTGACTGACCCTTATGACCTTGGGGAGCTTAAAGGGAGCGGGGGAGGGAAGAGAAGTGACGGGAGAGGGAGATAGATGGAAGAAAAAAGTGAGGAAGAAAAATAAGAACGAGAAAGACAAGAAAGAAAACAAAAGAACAGGAAGACGAAACAGAAAGTGGGGAAAAAAGGAGAAAGAAGAAAACAAAGAAAAAGAAATAAGGAAGTGAAATAAGACAGACTAATATTTTACGAGGAAACTGAAAAATTACGATGGAGGAGGAAGGACAGGAAGAGGAGGCGGCGGCGTGACAGGACGAAGACAGGACGAGGACGTGTTGTGGACAGGCCGAGGACGGGACAGCGAGGGTGAGTGTTGATATAAGGTGGCGTCACACTGGACCAAATCTAGCGAGCACGAGCTTTTGCTGGAGGGATGGCTTGCTCCTGAGCGTTTGCTCCTGCGTTTAGCTCGCCGCTTGGACGGGGAGCAGCTCGGCGAGCCGCAAGTAGGCAGTCAAATGAGCTCTTTGGTGCACCGATATGTGAATAATATGTATTACCTAGTGTATTGAATCCGTATACCCATGATATTAGAAAACTTATTCACATACTCCTTTTATGTTTGACGGTGTTTGTAATATTTTATAATGTTGAGAAAAGTAGTGTTGGATTTTATTTTGATTTCCAAGACCAAGACCAAGACCGCCCAGGCCAGCTGATATAAACACTCGCCATGGCCACCTCTCCTCGTTCAAAAGTTGACTTGTCCTCCTTCATTGTACACTCTTTGATAGCAAGAGTCAGGGACCATCCCGAGTTATGGGACCACAGCCATCCAGATTTCTGTAAGTCTACGCTGAAGAAAGTTATGATGTTATGATGTTGTACACATCATGGGTCTCCCTCCCTTCTCTCCAGCCATGACCGAACCCAGACTCGTCTTTTCTTCTTCTGAGCTCGCTGAATAACGGCAAGTAATGCCGTCACAGCTGCACACTTAGCCGTAATGCGAAGCGTAGGTGTAATAGGCGCCATGGTCGAGGCTTTGTTTACAATGTTGCTCGCCGCTCGCCGCTCGTCGCTCGTCAGTGTGACAACAACAGTGACTTGCTCGCGAGCAAAAGCTGCCAGCAAGAGCTCGTGCTCGCCAGATTTGGGTCCAGTGTGACGCCAGCTTTAGTGTGTTGTTTTCTTGTTTGTTTACTTTGTTTTGATTTACTGGTGTTGTTCTTCGGATGTGTTGTTTTCCTTGTGTTGCTGTTCTGTTTTTTTCTCGTCTTCTATGTGTTGTTTTTGTTTTGTTTTTTTCTTGTTTGTTTGTTTACTATTTTGCTTTGTGTTGATTTAATGTGTTTTTTCTTTGTGTTGTTTTTTCTTGTTAATTAAGTGTGTTGCTTTACTTGTGTTAACGATAGATATACAACGGTTCATGGAAGCAGCGTTGGCAAATTATCGTATTAACCACATATCGTATCTATCCTTTTTATGCCTCAAACTCTCGTACCTGCACAAGTAACATGAGAAAATAAAAGTTAGGGCTAAAACTGTTGACTATTGATGGTTTTCGCTCTTTGTTGTTATAGTTATCGGGAAGGAAGGGAGGGAGAATTTGTAGGGAGTGAAGGAAGGGGTTAGTGTGCGTTGTGCGTTTGAAGTTACATTATTTTCTTAACTTTCTGCATATCGTTGCTTTTAAATCTAACAAAACCATGAAAGAAAGGATTGATGCTGTTCTAAGCTAGGGTATTTTTGTTTTAATTTTCATATTTCGTTTAAACTTCCATAATTCCTTTCCTGTTTATCACTGCTTTTAAATTTAGCAAAACCATGAAAGAAAGGATTGTTGCTGTTCTAAGCTAGGCTATTTTTGTTTTAATTTTCATATTTCGTTTAAACTTCCATAATTCCTTTCCTGTTTATCACTGCTTTTAAATTTAGCAAAACCATGAAAGAAAGGATTGATGCTGTTCTTTGCTAGGCTATTTTTTGTATTATTTTCCATATATCGTTTAAAGTTACTTATATATTTTTCTCTCTCCATTCTATCAAGGCTAATAACTCGATCTAAATAATGTTTTAAGAAAGTATTGCAGTTAGGCTATGCAATTTGTTTTATATATATACTCTTCATTATTCCTATCTATCTATATCTATCTATCTATCTATCCGTCTACTCCTGCGTGGTACCATTGTATGTAAATCAAATAGCATGTTATATTAAGCAAGGAAGATAATATGGCAAGGTTAAGCTATGCAAAATTCTTACGTATGTTCGTTTTCCGCATTCATATTAACATTATTATGCAAATCCTATGGGCGGGGTATGTAGTATGTGTGTGTGTGTGTGTGTGTGTGTGTGTGTGTGTGTGTGATGACATAGGCAGAAAAAAATACAGGTTTACCCAGAACTTCATTTAGCTTTTAGGGGTGTGGGTATGGGCAGGGGGGAGAGGGAGAGGAAGGGGAGGGAGAGGGGAGAGGAAGGGGAGAGAGGAAAGGAAGGGGAGAGGGGAGCTGCAGACGTCCTTGAGAGGGTGTAGATTTGAGGGAGATATTAGTAAGGGAGAGTTTGGGAATGAAGGAAGGGAGGAAGGATGGAATGTGGCTTGGAGGGAGAGCTGGAAGGGAGGGAAGGAGGGGAGGGAGAGTTTGTAGGGGGTGAAGGAAAGGGAGGAGGTGAGGGAGAGCTTAGTAAGGGAGAACTAGGGAGGGAAGGAAGGGAGGGAGGGAGAGGTGGCTTGTAGGGAGAACTGTAAGGGAGGGAGAGTTTGTATGGAGTGAAGGGAGGGGAGGAATAGGTGAGGGAGTGCTTCTTAAGGGAGAACTAGGGAGGGAAGGAAGGGAGGGAGGGAGGCGAAATGTAACTTGGAGGGAAGAACCAAAGGGAGGGAAGGAGGGGAGGGAGAGTTTATAGGGGGTGAAGGAAGGGGAAGAGGAGGTGAGGGAGAGCTTCGTAAGGGTGAACTAGGGAGTGAAGGAAAGGAGAGAAGGAGGAGGAGGAGGAGGAGGAGGAGGAGGAGGGATGTGGATTTGGGGATTTGAAAGAGAAGGAGAAATAATTGGGTGTAGTGTATAGAGAAAAAGGAGGAAGGGGAAGAGGAGGAGGAGGAGGAGGAGGAGGAGGAGGAGGAGGAAAGTAGAGAGGAGAGGAGAATAGGGAAGGAAGAGTAATGGGAAAGACAAAGAAAGGAAAGGAAAGAGAAAGGAAAATGAGAAGAGGAGGAGGAGGAGGAGGAGGAGGAGGAGGAGGAGGAAAGCAGAGAGGTGGATAGGGAAGGAAGAGTGTTGGGATAGGCAAGAAAAGGAAAAGGAAAATGAGAAAGAACAGGAAAAACAGGAAGAGCAAAAAAGGACAAGGAAAATAAAAAAGGAAGGGTGGGGGATTAGGGGGGGTGAAGCTGGTCAGTTGCATCACACACCCCACCTCCTTCTCCCCTCCCCTCCCCCCAACACACACCTCCCACTCACGGGCCGGCGGGGAGCAGACAAGTGTTGCGTCGCTAATTAATTGAGCTCAGGTGTGAAGGCAAGGTGAGTCGGATTAGCAAGGCGGGGCGGGGTCGCAGGGTACCGTAAGCGGGTATAGTGTTCTTCAAATGCTTCCTTCTATAAGATTGTTTTGCTTTAAGTATTATCATCACGACGCTTCGCCAGCCTGTTGAGAGCACTAGGCCGGGCACGCATCGATATCTGGGGTAGGCTGGCATAGGGCAGGGCAGGGCAGTGCAGGGGAGGAGAGGGTATGGGAGGGTATGGCAGAGTAGGGCAGAGCAGAGCAGGGGAGGAGAGGGTATGTCAGGGTATGGCAGGGCAGGGGAGAGCAGGGAAGGGCAGGGCAGAGTAAGGAAGGGCAGGGCAGGGTAGGGAAGGGCAGGGCAGAGTAGGGAAGGCAAGGCAAGTAAGAGCAGGGCAGGACAGGGTAGGGAAGGGAAGGGCATAGTAGGGAAGGGCAGGGCAGAGCAGGGAAGGGCAGGGCAGAGTAAGGAAGGGCAGGGCAGGGTAGTGAAGGGCAGAGTAGGGTAGGGAAAAGCAGGGCAGAGTAGGGAAGGGCTGGGCAGAGTAGGATAGGGCAAGGCGGAGTAGGGAAGGGCAGGGGAGGGGAGGGTAGGGGAGGGTATGGCAGGGCAAGGCAAGGGAAGGTAAGACAAGATAGGGAAGGGCAGGGCAGGGTAGAATACGGCAGGGCGGAGTAGGGAAGGGCAGGGCAGAGTAAGGAAGGGCAGGGCAGGGTAGGGAAAGGCAGGGCAGAGTACGAAAGGGCAGAGCAGGGCGGGGTAGGGCAGGACAGGGAAAGGCAAGGAAAGGCAAGGCAAGGCAGAGCATGGCAGGGGAATGGAGGGCAGGGTATTTCAGAGTAGGGCAAAGCAGGGTAGGGCAAGGCAAGACAAGGCAAGGCAGGGCAGGGGAGGGTGAGGCAGGGTAGGGAAACGCATGGTATAGTAGAATCGTGCAAGCCAAAATTGTTATAATGACATGAATACTATATTTATCATTATTATTATTATTATTATTATTATTATTATTATTGAGATCCATGGAGGGGCATCAAGGGTGAATAAAAAAAATCCATAGGCCCAAAAAGAGCGTGTTAGCCCCGAAAAGTTAAGAATATGGACCCAGCACTTGCCTCCGTGGTGCAGTGGTTAGCGGCTCTGACTACGAATCTGCAGGCCTGGATTCGTATCCCGGTCGGAGTGCAGTCCACCTCTCTCTTCATCCTTCCTCTCGGGCTGGTCGCTAGATACCTGGGGACACCTGGGGAAGGTAAACCGTGGTAACCCGGATGTCACACTGAAGGCTTCTCTCCCACCACAGGCTCACAGGGGTAACGTGACGGAGATGTGCACCGCCGCCACGAGCAGCTCTAGCGTGTGCTCCTAACCATACCTTACCTTTACTGAGCGCTACGATTTGCCGCCGCGAGGGACACACACACACACACACACACACACACACACACTACGCCTTGACAGACACATCGTAATATACTCAAGTACAACACCGCTTTCACTACTACTACTACTACTACTACTACTGCTACTTTTTACTGCTCCTGCCACAACGACTACTTCTTCTACCACTCCTGCAACTTTCACAGCTTTCCCTACCTGACATACATGATTCGTACCTATAACCGTTGTTTTTTGGGGCGGTGCTGGTACGGTACACTTTTACCAGAGATGCTCCCTCCCTATTGTGGCGGCGACTCTGCGTGGTGTTAATCCTATAGATCTTGGTGTTAATGTTCTCTCTCTGCGCCATTACTACACGTGTTACTAATGGTGGTGATAATGGGGCTGTTTGTGTTGCTATTAAGCTCTTGAAGGTTGTTGTTGGCGTTGATGTTGTAATATTAGACTGCTTTATAGAACTGGTTTTATTGTTGTTGTTGTTGTTGTTGTTGTTCTGGTTGTTGTTTTCTTCTTCTTCTTCTTCTTTTTCATCGTCTTGTTCTTGTTCTTGTTCTTCTTCTTCTCCGTTTTTATTTTATCATGCATTTTGTAGTTTTGTTAGTTTTTTTCTTGTATTTATTATTATTATTATTATTATTATTATTATTATTATTATTATTATTATCATCATTATTATTATTACTATTATGATAAGCACATCACTACCATGCTCATTATTGTTGCTGTAATATTGATAATAATAATAATATACAACAATTAGTATATTCACGCAACTTAACAAGGCCGGGATAGCGGATACCCTCACTGTACACAACATATTTTTTTCCTTATCATCATTACTATTATTATGGTGTGTGTTTAGTGTCGTGTTTATGCATGCAGAGTTGGGCAAGCAGGGAAGTGTTGTGGTGAGCAAGAGGTGTCGCAATGGAGTGATATACAGTCCTACTCAGCCCACCGTTGGAGAGCGCGCAGACTTGTTTACGAGTTGAAAAAGTGACCACACGGGCGCTGAAGGGGAAGGGAAGCTTGTGACGTGCGGGGAAACAGTTAGTCCGCCTTCGCCCTACAGGGAACAGTAATAGCCTAGCCGGGTGAAGCAACACATGGGCACTGGATTGAGTGGTCCGTGACGCCGCAGACAGACTGGAACGCCTCTGAACACACTGGGGTTGATTGAAGGAAGAAAAGTTGATGAAAGGAAAAATGGGTATCGGACAAGTGGTCAGCGCACCCGCTTGTAAAGATTAGCCGCCTTGAGACACTTGTTGTTGTTGTTGTTGGTGGTGGTGGTGGTGTTGGTGGTGGTGGTGGTGCTGGTGGTGGTTGTGTTCTTCTTCTTCTTCTTCTACTTCTACTTCTTCTTCTTCTTCTTCTTTTTCATCTTTTTTTTTTCTTCTATTTCTTCTTTTTCTTCTTCTTCTTCTTCTTCTTCTTCTTCTTCTTCTTGTTCTTGTTCTTCTTCTTCTTCTTTTCTTCCTGTTGAAACTAAAAAGACAGCTGGAAAGTCTAGATACAATTTAAAACGCCTCGAAAAACCTTAAAACTCCTCCACCTCTTCCTTCTCTCTGTTCCTTCTCTTCTTTCCCTCTTATCATCCAACACCTATCATTTTTTCTCCACCTCCTTTTCCTACCCTGTTTTCTCTTTCCTTTATATCTCCCACCTATTTCCCTTTCTCCCTTCTCTTCCTCTTAACATACTCACAGCCTCTCGAGAGCTCTTTGGGGCACCTGAGCAAGCTTGGCACACCTGGTCGGTTCGTAAGGCGCGGTAAGTCCCGTGTCCCAGGCAGCTGCGGTGAGGCAAGGCTTGTTGACGTGAGCTCTTCAAACGTTTGTCCTACACTTGGTCGTCTGTTTACACTCCTTACCTGCCCTTAACTGTTTCTCTTGGCCCTGTTTTCTCTTGTTTTGTTATTGTTTTCTTGTTTTGTTACTGTTTTTCTCGTGTTTTTTGTCTTGTTTTGTTTCGTTGACGTGAGCTCTTCAAACGTTTGTCTTATACGAGGGCGTCTGTTCGCACTCTTTCCCTGCCCTTAACTGTTTCCCTTGGCCCTGTTTTGTTGTTATTTTCTTGTTTTTTCTCTTGTTTTGTCTTGTTCTCCTGTTTTCTCTTGTTGACGCGAGCTTTTTAACCTGGTAGCTTCGGGGGTCATGTTTCTTAGGTTATGTTATGTTATGTTAGGTTAGGTTAGGTTAGGTTAGGTTAGGTTAAGTTAGGTTATAGGTTAGGTTAGGTTAGGTTAGGTTAGGTTAGGTTAAAGGTTAGGTTAGGTTAGGTTAGGTTAAGTTAGGTTAAAGGTTAGGTTAGGTTAGGTTAGGTTAAAGGTTAGGTTAGGTTAGGTTAGGTTAGGTTAAAGGCCCCTCTAAGTTAAATAATGAGAAAGAATCATCACTCACGCAAACCATTTCATAATATATATCAACGCATGTGTGATCAGTTTATGCATCATTTATTTCGGGAGGTTTATATCATGGCAGAAATTTGGCCCGTCGCTGGTACACGGTAAAGCCACGAATTTGGCCCGTCGCTGCTACACGGTAAAGCCACAAATTTGGCCCGTCGCTGCTACACGGTAAAGCCACAAATTTGGCCCGTCGCTGGTACACGGTAAAGCCACAAATTTGGCCCGTCGCTGCTACACGGTAAAGCCACGAATTTGGCCCGTCGCTGCTACACGGTAAAGCCACGAATTTGGCCCGTCGCTGCTACACGGTAAAGCCACGAATTTGGCCCGTCGCTGCTACACGGTAAAGCCACGAATTTGGCCCGTCGCTGCTACACGGTAAAGCCACAAATTTGGCCCGTTGCTGCTACACGGTAAAGCCACGAATTTGGCCCGTCGCTGCTACACGGTAAAGCCACAAATTTGGCCCGTCGCTGCTACACGGTAAAGCCACAAATTTGGCCCGTCGCTGCTACACGGTAAAGCCACAAATTTGGCCCGTCGCTGCTACCGGGTTAACGGTTTCCCTTTGACCTGTTTCCTCCTAATAGTCACTCGCTGCCTATCTTCTCCCCTTTCTTTATTCTTCTTTATTTTCTCTCCTCTCTGTCTTGCATTATTCTCCTTCTTTTCACTCCTTCCTTTCTCTTCCTATAACTCTTTCCTCCTCTCTCGCTCCTCTTCTCTCTCCTCCTCCTCCTCCTTCCTCGTTATTTCCTTTCCACTCTCTCCTTCCCTTCCTCTTTCTTCTTTCCTTCTTATCTCCTCCTCCCTTTTATTCCTTATTTCTCTTTCCTCTTTTGTCTAACTCCTCTTCCTCTTCTTCCTCCTCTTTCCTCTCTGCAATGTTTTATCTGTCATTCTTGTATCATACTTGTTCTCCTCTCTCTCTCTCTCTCTCTCTCTCTCTCTCTCTCTCTCTACCTTATTTTCTCTTTCCTTTTTATCTCCCACCTATCTCCTCTTCCTCTTCTTCCTTCTCCTCCTCTTCTTTCCTCTTTCTCTAATCTTTTTCCTTCTTCTTATCTTTCACCTCCTATCTCCTCCTCCTCCTCCTCCTCCTCCGTCCACCCTCGGCAAATTCACCTTCCTTTCCCTTTCATTTATGACGACTTCCTCCTCCTCCCCCTCCTCCTCCTCCTCCTCCCCCTCCTCCTCCTGTCAAGTAAACAAGAAAGCAGCGACACTTGTTTTCCCTCCGTGTTTGTTTATGTTCGTCGAGGAGGAGGAGGAGGAGGAGGAGGCGGCGGGATGTGGATTAGGGGAGTTGAGAGAGAAGGAGAAATGTGTAGTTTGAGAAGGAAGAGAGAAGGAGGAGGAGGAGGAGGAGGGTAGAGAGGGGAATAGGGAAGGAAGAGTGACGGGAAAGAAAAGGAAAGGAAAGGAAAGGAAAGTTAAGGAAAATGAGAAAGAAAGGGAATAACAGAAGGAAAAAAGTTGAGAAAAGATAAAAGGAAGAAAGGAGGAGGAGGAGAAGGAGGAGGAATAGGAGGAGGAGGAATAGGAGGAGGAGGAGGAGAAGGAGGAGGAATAGGAGGAGGAGGAGGAGGGTTGAGGGCGCTTGAATTGTCCATAAACTGGTTGAATTAGCTCCCTCCTCCTCCTCCTCCTCCTCCTCCTCTCATTATTGTTGCATACCGGTTTCTCGTCTCCCTCTCTTCCTCCTCCTCCTCCTCCTCCTCTCATTACCTCCCACTGGTTTTTATTTCTCCTCCTCCTCCTCCTCTTCCTCCTCCACCTCTCCTCCTCCTCCTCCTCCTCTCACTCTCCGCATATTATCCATTCTTTCTTCATTCATTTACGTTAGTGCACCTCCTCCTCCTCCTCCTCTTCCTCCTCCTCCTCCTCCTCCTCCTCCTCCTCTCACTCTTTGCATATTATCCATTCTTTCCTCATTCATTTACGTTAGTGCACCTCCTCCTCCTCCTCCTCTTCCTCCTCCTCCTCCTCCTCCTCCGCGTAACGAGTACCGGTTCAGGACGTGTTTTTTGTTTGTTTGTTTGTTTTTCTTTATTTTATTTTGATTCTTTTGTTTATTCTTTTTTTCTTCCTTGTTTTCTTCTTGTCTTTGTTTGTTTACTTTGTTATTTTTGATCTCGTGTTTCTTTTCTTTCTTTCTTTCTTTATTTATTTATTCCTTGATTTATTTTCATTATTATTTCCTTTTTTTTCTTCTTTTTGTAAATTCTCGTTTGTTTTGTGTCTTATTATTTTTCCCTATTATCTTATTTTTTGTGGTTCATTTTTGATTTCTCTTTATTTCCTCTTGTGTTTTATATTTTCATGGTTATATATTTTAAATTACATCCTTTTGGTTCCTTATTCCGACATTCATTGAGACATGTTAGCTTTTTGGGAGGTCTGGGTATCAGTGGAGGAGGAGGAGGAGGAGGAGGAGGAGGATAGGTTAGTTGACGTGAATGAAAGAGAAAGGAAGGATATACGGAGTGAGAGGAAGAGGAGGAGGAGGAGGAGGAGAAGAAGAAGAGAGAAGTGAGATGTTTAAGAGAGGTGTAGATATAGATGAAGGAGGAGGAGGAAGAGGAGGAGGAGGATAATGATTGAGAGGAAGAGGAGGAGGAGGAGGAGGAGGAGGATGAGAGGTTAATTGACGTAAATGAAAGAGAAAGGAAGGATATGGAGGAGAGAGGAGGAGGAGGAGGAGGAGGAGGAGGAGGAGAGAAGAAGAGAGAAGGGAGATGTAAAAGAGGAGTTTGGAAATAGAAAAAGGAGGAGGAAGAGGAGGAGGATGAGGACTATGATTATGAGGAAGAGGAGGAGGAGAAGGAGGAGGAAGAGGAGGAGGAGGAGGAGGAGGAAGAGGAGGAGCAGGAGGATGAGGAGAGGTTAATAGACGTGAATGAAAGAGAAAGGGGAGTGAGAGGAAGAGGAGGAGGAGGAGGAGGAGGAAGAGGAGGAGGAGGAGAAGAACTGAGATAACAGAGCCAATTAAAATTACAAGCATCAGTAGTCCGGTTGTCAGCCTCTCCTCCGTCGCCTTGGCATTTCGTAACCGTCAATAATAATATAAATAAAAAATAAAGTTCAAAAGCACAATAGTAGTGGTGGTCATCCAATACAAAAAATAAACAAGTAAACAAGCCGAGGAGTGGCCGTGACCGCTTGTCCTTATGTGAGATGATAAAAAAACGCGCATTAAGTAAGGTTAGGATTCAATGCCAATCCTATTATCTTGGGACTCAAAGGACGGAACAGTACACCATCGTGGGTAGGCGGTGGCTGAGTGGTAGCTGCAGGGATCATGTTTCTTAATGGTCCCTCTAAGCGAGAAAAATGAGAAAAAATCATCACTCACATAAACCATTTCATAATATATATCAACGCTTTTGTGATCAGTTTATGCATCATCTATTTTTTTGGGGTTTATATCATGGCAAAAATGTGGCCCGTCGCTGCTACACGGTAAAGCCACAAATTTGGCCCGTCGCTGCTACCGGGTTAAGTAAGGTTATGATTCAATGCCAATCCTATTATCTTGATGCTTAAAGAACGGAACAGGACACCAACAAGACCTACAAGATTGATGCGAGTCTGTCCTGGGGTTGCCTCGACGCCACGGCTTAGATCATTGCTATATTATTTGGGCCTAAGTCTACATATACCAAGTCAAGTCACTCTGCTTCAAAACTGCGACCGGTACGCGCAGGAGGCGGTTTGGGGGCGGAGCAGCGGGATGACGTCACTTGGAGCTAAAAAAAAAAAATACCCGCCAGTTCAGGGGTGACTAAAGTTGCGGCCGTGTGTGCACTTTGGATGTGCATGCTTGCCTTCTTTCACAGCGCGTTCAGGCAAGCCACTGATGAAAGAATATGCCTTTTTATTGTGCTATTGCGTGACTGTAATTCCAATGCCTGCAAACGGCGGTGTGGGGTGTGAGGGAGGGCATGTTGAAGTGATTGATTTAAATTAGTCCACCTTTCTTCGTTTTCTCTAAATCCCTGTTTCTACATTCTCTAGTTTGGCTCCAAGCAACGTCACGCATAAGCCACGCCTCTGCCGTGTCTCCTCCCACAAACCTGCGTATGACTTGACTTGGTGTATATAGACTTAGATTTGGGCAAGAAGATATGGCTCTCTCCGGACGTAGATTGCGACCTCGTGCATGCCGGGTACTGGATGACTAGAAAGGATGAAAGAAAAAGAAAGGTCGAGGAGGAGGGGTAGATAAGGAAGGGAAGAAACGCAGAGGAAAAGAAGAGGAAAGAAAATAATATAGGAGGTAAGGAAGGAAGAAAGAATGAAGCTAAGAACGGAAAGAAAGAAAGAGAGAAAGAAAGGAAGGAAGAAAAGAAAGGTAGGGAAGGAGAGGAGATAAGAGAGAGAGGTCAATGTGATTCTTAAAGGAGTTGATCGGTTCCGCACGCACTAACGACTTTGCAGGAAGGTTGTTGCAGTGGCGGATTCATGGATTAGATAAGGCGGGAAAAATAAGCCATTGTATTACTGTTTGACGGATACAAGTGCCCTGTTATCATTTGCTGTCCGTCAGGTTATGGTGCTCTCTTATCATTTACTGTCCGTCAGGTTATGGTGCCCTGTTATCATCTACTGTCCGTCAGGTTATGGTTTATGATTCACAAGATACAGGAACAGTGCCAACTAGTTTTTATTTCCCCTGTATCTCCCTCCTCTATTGTAAAAAAGTGGTCTGTTATCACTCACTGTCCTGGACCAGATACGACGCCAAAGATAAGGTTATATTTACTATCTATATAAAAGGGTGTTGTTTGTTTATATTCCCCTCACTTTTCTGGTTTATCTAAGTCGTTACTGTTGGAGGGAGAGAAAGTTAAGTTGCCTGTTATCATTTGCTGTCCCGGGTAACTTACACACGACACCACCGCTCAGATAATTGTTTTGTTTATCATCATTTACTCTCCTGCGTCAGTTAGATACGTCCAAACAGCTTACTCGTCACTACTGTTAGAAAGAGAAAACACGTGGTCTGTTACTCAGGTATCATTCATCATCTGTCCTGGGTAACTTACATACGACACCACCGCTCAGATAATTGTTTTGTTTATCATCATTTACTCTCCTGCGTCAGTTAGATACGTCCAAACAGCTTACTCGTCACTACTGTTAGAAAGAGAAAACACGAGGTATGTTGCTCAAGTTACCATTCATCATCTGTCCTGGGTAACTTACATACGACACCACCGCTCAGATAATTGTTTTGTTTACCATCATTTACTCTCCTGCGTCAGTTAGATACGTCCAAACAGCTTACTCGTCACTGCTGTTAGAAAGAGAAAACACGTGGTCTGTTACTCACGTTATCATTCATCATCTGTCCTGGGTAACTTTCGTACGACACCACCGCTCAGATAATTGTTTTGTTTATCATCATTTACTCTCCTGCGTCAGTTAGATACGTCCAAACAGCTTACTCGTCACTACTGTTAGAAAGAGAAAACACGAGGTATGTTGCTCAAGTTACCATTCATCATCTGTCCTGGGTAACTTACATACGACACCACCGCTCAGATAATTGTTTTGTTTACCATCATTTACTCTCCTGCGTCAGTTAGATACGTCCAAACAGCTTACTCGTCACTGCTGTTAGAAAGAGAAAACACGTGGTCTGTTACTCACGTTATCATTCATCATCTGTCCTGGGTAACTTTCGTACGACACCACCGCTCAGATAATTGTTTTGTTTATCATCATTTACTCTCCTGCGTCAGTTAGATACGTCCAAACAGCTTACTCGTCACTACTGTTAGAAAGAGAAAACACGTGGTCTGTTGCTCACGTTATCATTCATCATCTGTCCTGGTTAACTTACATACGACGCCACCGCTCAGACTTTTTCCACAGCCTAAGCGAGAGGAAGTTCTTCATTAAATATCTCACCCCCTTGAAGGTTAAAAATATCACTTCGTCCTTGATAAATATGAGACGCCTTGGACTTTCAGCATGCCAGGGCTCAGGTTATTGCCTCTGTTTGGGCGAGAGTGAGGGAGGGGGTTGTGATTACGAACTACTTTTTACCGTGCCTGCTGGAGGGGGCTGAAGCTGGAGTGGGGTGTTGCTTGGTTGGGTCCAGTATGTATAGCGACATGTCAAGCTGATTCTAAAAAACGCACAACTCAGACTCTGCAGGATAAACTATTTTCCGATTGCCTCAGGTGCAGCGTTGCCAGATTATCGTATTCACCACATTGTATTTATTACTTTTAAGCCGCAAACTCTCGTACCTACGCAAATAACGATAGAAAATTGAAGTTAGCGTTAAAACTTCTATTTATTGATGTTTGTTTGTTTGGTTTTGCTATAGTTATTGGTCAGAAACTACGAAAATGCAATGCGATGTGTACGATAATTTGGCAACGCTGCTCAGGTGTGTGTATATGCTAACCTCTCCTATGGCCAGTCTTTACGTCTGTTTGTGTATGTGCAGCCTGGCCCACCCGACTGTGCTCGTTAGTCACGTCAGCTTCCGCCCTCAACAAGAATGAAATCTTCGTTGAGTCCACCTCGTTTTCCCCCTGGGTATGAAGTAGAGGGTATGTTAGCCGATTCGTACGCATCATTCTAATTAGTACTCACAACAACAATGACAACAACAAAAAAAAACAGGTATAGAATAGATTTGAAGCATAAAACTGAACTTCTACTCAAATACAATGTCACAATATTAAAAAGTAAACCCTGATCATATTATTATTATTATTATTATTATTATTATTATTATTATTATTATTATTATTACTATTATTATTATTATTATTATTATTATTATTATTATTATTATTATTATTATTATTATTTTATTAGCTCAATTTTCGATATTTTTCTTCTTGTTTTTCTTCGTTATCGTGATACGCGTACTAATTGGAAGGTGGAGGGAGTGCGTACTAATTGGCGAATCTCTCCCTCTCTCTCTCTTTTTTTTTGTGTGTGAGAGAGAGAGAGAGAGAGAGAGAGAGAGAGAGAGAGAGAGAGAGAGAGAGAGAGAGAGAGAGAGAGAGAGAGAGTGTGTGTGTGTGTGTGTGTGTGTGTGTGTTCATCTAAAAATACCTTAGACTGATTGAATTGCCTCACGGGTCCACTTTTTCTCCAAATTCTGGGGGATTACCGGCAACACACACACACACACACACACACACACACACACACACACACACACACATCCCTTATTCCCCCTCCTCCCTTTTCTTCCCTTCCCATTTCTTCTCCCTTTCTTTCTTAATTCCCTTCTCTCGCTTATCTCCTCCTCCTCCTCCTAAAGTGTAGCGGCCTGCCTTGAGTTGATAATTAAATCTTACAGGTTGTGTGTGTGTGTGTGTGTGTGTGTGTGTGTGTGTGTGTGTGTGTGTGTGTGTGTGTGTGTGTGTGTATCCATGGTTTTGTAGTTACTCTAAATTTAGTTAGCAAACGACGCACATTGGTTAGGGTTGTCCTTGTGTATGTGTGTGTGTGTGTGTGTGTGTGCGTGTGAGGCCATGACAATATGCTGATTATTTTTTTATTATTATTGTTTTTTCGAAGCTTTCAATGCGAAGTTATATTTAAATTGTCTCTTTTTCTTTCTTTCTTTCCTTCTTTCTTTCCTCTTTCCTCACTCTTCGTTCCCTTCTTTCCTTATCTCCCGTTATATTTACATTGTCTCTCTCCCTGGTAAGATAAAAAAGGTATAAGAGCATCAAAACTTAAGTAATCTTCAAGGGACCTTTCAGCCTTTACCGGACAAGTTCCTGTAACCTAGCGATCCTTCTTATCCATCAAGAGACTTTTAGGTTGGTATTCTCAGACACGTCCGCCTCTCACATCAAGTATTTCCAAAGGGCAAAAGGTTGATCACGCGGGTTCTATTGACTTTTCTTCTGCGTTCATGGTACAGAGGAAGGGTTAACCCGGTATCAGCGACGGGCCAAATTTGTGGCTTTACCGTGTAGCAGCGACGGGCCAAATTTGTGGCTTTACCGTGTAGCAGCGACGGGCCAAATTTGTGGCTTTACCGTGTAGCAGCGACGGGCCAAATTCGTGGCTTTACCGTGTAGCAGCGACGGGCCAAATTTGTGGCTTTACCGTGTAGCAGCGACGGGCCAAATTTGTGGCTTTACCGTGTAGCAGCGACGGGCCAAATTTGTGCCATGATATAAACCCCCAAAATAGATGATGCATAAACTGATCACAAATGCTTTGATATATATTATGAAATGGTTTGTGTGAGGGGTGATTTTTTTCTCATTTTTCTCGCTTAGAGGGACCATTAAGAAACATGATCCCCGCTGCTACCAGGGTCATAAACTCGCTACCTCTGGAAATACTCAACTCCTACGAAAGCCTTGTCTGATATGTATACCTAGGCGCCAAACTGAAGCTTTTTCCTGAAGACGTTTATCCAGCTGGTTCACTTCGATTCCCGGGCGGGGTGGAAAAATTTGGGCGGCTTTTCCGATACCCTACGCCCCTGTCCACCCAGCAGTGAATGGGTACCAGGTATTAATCGGGGGTTGTGTCCCGTCTCCTGGGGTCTGTTTCCTTCTCCTATAATTCCTTCCCCTTCTGTCTCTCTCCGGCATATGACCACAGATGTTGTGCCGACTAAACGAAACTTTCCCTTCTCCTATAATTCCTTCCCCTTCTGTCTCTCTCCGGCATATGACCACAGATCTTACATGTGAACCCTTATACCCCTAACTTCACCCCCTTTTCTTACCCCTAAACCTTCTTCAAACCTTTTCTCTACACCTGAACCTCCTTCCTCCATCCTCAAACCTTTCCCTAACTCCTAAATCGTCCACCTTCTTTTTTAACCCTTTCCCTTACACCTGAATCTTCTTAACTTTTAACTCAACCTCTTTCATGCGTCTTAACACCATTCATCCTTCTATATTGCGCCGACTAAACGAAACTTTCCAACTTTCCCACTGGTACGTATATATAACCTCCGCGTCTGTAACTCTCATCGGCCTCCTTATCCACAAACCAGTTCTTGCCTACCTTCATTAAATCTGACTTTATCTGACTTACACCCCTTGTCATGAACACTAACTCCCCCTTTACTGCAAGAAGCTAAGTAATATACTCAGTCAAACTCAATTATACGCTTATAAGATTTAGTCGTCACCTCGCAACCTTGCCTAAAGAAACATAGAGACAGACAAACAGACATTCCAGACAGACGGACAGACAGACAGACACACAGACAGACAGAGAGACACCTTCCAGACAGAAAAACATACATACAGACAGACAGACAGACCCGTTAGCCCCACCAAGGGAAGGTATCTGCTACAAGGTCGGGAAGGCAAGGTCACTGAGGACTGGACGTGACCAGCTGAAAATCCACCTCCTTCCTGCCTTGTCCCTCCACGGTCCCTCCACTGAGAGTGAAGGCCGCTGTTTGGATTTTTTTAGTTGGCATTGTTGTTGTTGTTTTTGTCGTTGTTATTGGTGGTAGTGGCGGTAGTGACGCCCTCTTGTTGCTGTGTGTGTGTGTGTGTGTGTGTGTGTGTGTGTGTGTGTGTGTGTGTAGGGCTGTAGGGGTGTGGTCACGCCTTCAAGGGTGTTGTGTACACGCGGGTGTAAAGCTTACCGGTGGGTGTGAGTGTGGGGGGCGGGGGGGGCAGCAACACGAGGGGGCAGGCAGCCTGAGTGGCCAGCGTTCCTCCCGCCCCATGCCGCCCCCCGCCCCTTCGGGTGGCACGTGGGTGCCGACGCTTGACACACCCGTCACGCGGCCAATCGCTGCCCGGCATGCCCGCTCCGCCGCGGGGCCAGACGCGGCCACTTTTTGTCCTGCTTTGCTTGCTGAGGCTGCGGCGCGGCGGCCAAGGTGACTCTGAGCTACATAAGGCGGCCCGGGACACTTCGCGGCATCAGACACTGTCCTGCTTCTGCTGCCACACCAACATGAGGGTCCTGGTGAGTGTTGCGGGCTGTTGTAGTAGTGCCTGCTGCATGCTGTATGCTGCCTGCTGCCCGATAACGGGCCAGCAGGGCAGGGCGACAGGCGGAGGTCTTGTAGTATGACTGTAGTAGTGCCCAGGAGACGTATTGTCCTGCCCCTCCTGCTGCATGGACGAGTGGCAGGCTCAGTGGCCCTCGTCCTTGAGCGTCATCCTGCTGGCCTTGTTCTGCTGGGGGTTGTAGTAGCAGTAGTAGTAGTAGTAGTAGTAGTAGTAGTACACCAATGGTGTTACTGTAGTCATCATGCCTCATTGAGTCCTCGTCCTCAGAGCGTCATCCTGCTGGCCTTGTTCTGCTGTGGGTGGTAGTAGCAGTAGTAGTAGTAGTAGTAGTAGTAGTAGTAGTAGTAGTAGTAGTGGGGGTGTAGTCACCATGCCTCATCGAGTCCTCGTCCTCAGAGCGTCATCCTGCTGGCCGTGGTGCTGCTGTGGGTGGTAGTAGTAGTAGTAGTAGTAGCAGTAGTAGTAGTAGTAGTAAGACCGTTGCCAGATTGTCGTACTCAGACCATAGTATTTACCGGTTTCTCACGCCTAACTATTGCCAAGAAACATCAGGAATTAACTATTTGAACGATAATTTTAAGTGAATATCCTTATTGGGGTCCACGAGGCAGTTTTTGGGTCGGAAGTCGGGAAATATAAGAAGCTGAGTAAGACAATCTGGCAACTTTGAGTAGTAGTAGTAGTAGTAGTAGTAGTAGTATATAGTAGTGGGGGTGTAGTCATCATGACTCATCGAGTCCTCGTCCTCAGAGCATCATCCTGCTGGCCGTGGTGCTGCTGGTCGGCCTGGTCGCCGGTCGCCCCAACGAAATCATCGACGTGGACACTGACGCCTTCGAGCACGAGCAGAAGGGCGTGGCGGGCTCGGCGGTGCACGGCGAGTACGAGGCCCTTGACGCCCACGGCAACGAGTACGAGGTCAAGTACGTGGCCGACCACCTCGGCTTCCGCCTCGTCGACTAGACGAGGACTCACGCCGGCTGCCGGCTCTGTCGCCTCCCACTGTCTCTCGTCCGCTGTCACAACAACTCTTGAAAAATAAAACTGTCCCGGTAACGCCTCGTTTGCATGTGTCCCAGCCGTCCCTCTCCCCCTCCCGGCACCAGCGCTGCCCCGCCGCTTGCACAGCCGTCTGCTTTGCCGGGGCACGCCAGCAGGGCTGCCGCCAGGCGCACACAGTCTTCACACACACACACACACACACACACACACACACACACACACACACACACACACACACACACACACACACACACACTAGTCGCTCCGCTGTCTAGCTCCAGCACACGCACAAGGCGTCAGGCACAGGACCTCCTGACACCGCTGTGTAGTGTTAGCGGCACCCCGTGTTGGGCGTGTGCCGGGCCAGGCGTGAAACACTGTGCTGATAGTTACACCGAGCCTCCTGGGCAACACCTGCTGAGCACGGTTGCCTCCTCATTAAGACTATATATTGGACTTCGTCGCCATTGTTTGCACACACCTTG
This sequence comes from Eriocheir sinensis, assembly GCF_024679095.1. Classification (NCBI taxonomy): domain Eukaryota; kingdom Metazoa; phylum Arthropoda; class Malacostraca; order Decapoda; family Varunidae; genus Eriocheir; species Eriocheir sinensis. The sequence goes on along the minus strand of NC_066576.1, from coordinate 4,346,925 downwards.
AAAGGGAGCTCATCAATGCTGCTCAGGGGGGGGGAACAAGACACCATCGATCACAGAAGACACACAGGCTGTTTCACAATACCACAGTAATGTAAATAGATCTGTAAAAAAATAATGAAAATTGACGGTGTAGTCTGCTTCACTACCCGTTGGGTTCCTGTCTGTGTAGTGTTCATGTACAAGATCACAGTAGTTCAGGTCTTCGCCAAAACGTGCAGTCCCTTCCTTAGTATTGAGGGTGAGCTGACGACCTGTGCTCGCGACCCCTCGACCCCCTCGCCCACCAGCGGCCAGACTGGCGGCGAGGGGCGGGACGCGGCCTGCCTGGCCCTCTCCCCGCTGCTGCTGCCGTGCCCGTCCCGTGCAGTGCCACGCTGCCTGCCACGTGTACCCTCACTGTGTGTGTCACGTGTGCTGTCCTCAGGACCCTGACCTGCTGCCGCTGCTGCTTCTGCTGCTGCCTGCCCGCTGCCTCGTCTCGCTTCGCAGAGATAATTTTAGAAGTGGCCTTCCGAGGATGCGTCCTGGGAGCCCCAAGCATGTTGCTCCTGAAGAGTCCGGACGGCAGGACTCCCGCGACCGAGGACATCTGGACACGGTTTGAGGTACAGGGCAGCTGCATTGTACACACACACGATAGCTGAAAAGCGCCGGGTTGTGAAAGTCTCTCTCGTGACCGAGGCTCAGGACAAGCGATTGGTCTTTGAGGCGTTTTCAAGACCCTGTGGGAGCGAACTCCCAGTGTTGGAGGCATCTAACACAGCAGTATCTAATTTCCATGCACAATTTTTATACAATTCAATTTATGGTCACAATTTAAAGTATTTCGAAAGCGCTTTTAATATTTGCCCAAACTGTTAACTCGCTTAAAATTCTAACAATGCCTTCGAACCTTAAGTGTGACGTCTGTCCCGGACGTTTTGCAGCTCAGTTCTTCCAGCTGAGTAAAACTTGCCGCCTCTGCGTTCAAAGATTACATCTACAGAAGGTTGTGACTGAGTGGAAAGTCAAGCACAATGATCTTGAAAAGAAATTTGTAGCCCTTCAGGAATTTGTTTTAACAAATGTGGCAGTGACTCCACTATCGATGGTGGAGAGGCCCTCCACTGAGACTGTGCCCTCTCCAGACGACCCTCCTGCTTCACGGGAGGACGTGTTACCTGCCTCACAGGTTGACTCCCAGCCTGCCTCACAGGATAACCCCAAGCCTGCCTCACAGGCTAACCCCCAGCCTGCCTCACAGGCTAACCCCCAGCCTGCCTCACAGGCTAACCCCCGGCCTGCCTCACAGAACAACCGCCAGCCTGCCTCACAGGCTGACCCCCAGCCTGCCTCACAGGCTAACCCCCAGCCTGCTTCACAGGCTAACTCCCAGCCTGCCTCACAGGACAACTTCCAGCCTGCCCCACTTAACGCTTCTCTTCCTGCTTCACAGGATGTCGGGTTCCAACCTGTAAGGAATGGAGCCAAACCGAAGCAGGCAACCAAGGATTTACTGACCCCCACTACCTTCAATAGGTTCCAGGTGCTGGCAGACACCATGGAGGATGAGTTCGAGACTCGCCTAGTTGGGGACTCTATGGTGCGTGGCCAGCTGGTTGAGTTCTGTGGTCGTTCATCAAACGGCCGCAGAAAACGTTACTGCTATCCAGGTGCCAGACTGGACGACATCACCGCAGCGTGCGATGATGTCACGAGAAATGCCGACCGAAACACCCTCTTTGTCATTCACGCGGGGACAAATGACGTAAAGACAACCCTTTCTGAGGAACTGCTTGAGAAATACCGCCGCATGATCAAGCAGTATAAACGTAAAACGGATGCCAGTAACATCATAATCTCAGGAATCCTCCCGAGGGTCGGTGCCGAATCTAGCTTTTACAGTAAGGCCTTCAGCACAAACAACAGACTTCAGTCCCTTTGCTCACAAGAAAACGTCCAGTTCGCTAACTTGTGGAACAATTTTTACTACGATTCGGACTTGTTCCTTCCTGATGGCATTCACTTAAACCCTGTTGGAGCAGCCCGTTTCGGGAGGCTGCTCTGTGACCAAGTGGCTCTTCGAAAGCCAAAAAACGCGGAGGCGAGAACACCAGCAGCTCCACCGTAAGGGTGCACTCAACCCGAACAACTCCCGACTCGAATCACATTAAAGCTTGCTATGTAAACGCTCGTAGCCTACGTAACAACTTTGAAGACTTAGAAGTCCTCGCAGCTACAAATCATTATCACATCATCGGAGTCACAGAATCTTGGATAGACACTTTAAATAGAGATTTCATAGCGGAATATAGATTACCGGGATATACCATCTTTAGTCATGAAAGAGAGAACAGACAGGGTGAAGGCGTTATCTTTTATATCCACAACTCTTTCCATCCAGTATCCGTGAAAACAGATATTATAACCAATGTAGACACGGTCTTCATTAAAATTAAAATTAAATCTCGTAAAATAGTAATTGGATTTATCTACAGACCGCCAAGGCAGACTCTTGATATCGACCACGCATTAAGTGAATTATTATCAGAAACAAGTAGCAGTTGCGAGGCAGTAATTGTTGGGGACTTTAACTTGCCAGTGAAAAGATGGGGTGAACCGTTGAACTGTCATACAGGGCTCGACCTGTACACAAATTTACTAGAAAGTGATTTACATCAACACGTTCAAGAACCGACTCGGGAAAATAATATACTTGACCTTATCTTTTCAACGACAGCTGATCTAGTTAACGAAGTAAATGTTGGTCCAGTTTTTAGTTCTAGCGATCACCGAACAATCACATTCAGCATCAATATGAAAGAAAGTAAAGTAACTCCTAGTAAAGAAAAGGTGCCTGATTATCAGAGAGCGAATTTCGTAAGACTCCGATCAATTCTAAATAATTCTGACTGGACTGAAATCACGGCGGAAACAGATATTGATAAATCTTGGGGGGCCTTCACCACAATATTGAACAATGCCATAAGCATATGCGTACCCTATCGTAACAGACGTTCAGCTTCTAAGAAGAAACCCAAATGGTGGAATAACGAAATTCAAAATAGCCTATCTCTAAAAAACGCGTATACAGTAGGTACATATCATCTCAGAGCGAGGCTGACAAACTAGAGTTGGACAGAATTCGCCGCGAAACCAAGAAATTAATAAAACGAAGCAAGAAAATCTTGAAGAATATATAGCGGAAACAAGTAAATCTAATCCTAAAGAATTTTTCAGCTATGTAAATAATGAAAAGTCACTCACTTGTGGTATCGGACCGCTTGCAAATGAAAATGGTAACCACACGAACGATGAAAATGAAATGGCTACAATCCTAAATAACTTTTTCGCATCCGTATTTACCGACGAAGATTGTTTATCACCTCAACCGCCGGAGGTTAGAAGGACCGAAAAGATGTTAAGTGGCGTGCTCATCGTAGAAAGTGACATTTTACGCACAATTGAAAAGATTAAAGTAAGCAAAGCTCCTGGTCCAGACAAAATTACCCCTAGGGTCTTAAAAGAAATCAAACATCAAATTTGTAAACCGCTCTCCATCATATTCAATAAATCTTTAACAGCTGGAAAAGTTCCGTCGGATTGGAAACTTGCAAATGTCACACCAATTTTCAAAAAGGGGACAAGTCTCATCCAGGAAACTATCGACCAATTAGCCTGACATCTATTGTTTGTAAGTTAATGGAGACTATCATTCGCGACAATATGGTGAAATTCTTCGAAGAAAATAATATAATAAATAATTCGCAACATGGCTTCCGTAGTAAACGTTCGTGTTTGACTAACTTACTTGATTTTTTCACTATATTTTTGAGGTGTTCGATGAAAGCAGATCAGTAGATATCATATATCTGGATTTTCAAAAGGCATTTGATAAGGTCCCCCACCAACGATTGCTCAGCAAACTACTGGCGCACGGTATCTCGGGTAACATTCACAATTGGCTTGCGGACTGGCTCTCTGAGCGGAAACAGAGAGTAGTTCTAAACGGTGTTACATCTAACTGGCTCGATGTCAAAAGCGGCGTACCTCAAGGATCAGTGCTTGGCCCCATGCTCTTCTTAATTTATGTTAATGATATCGATGATGGGCTCATTTGCAAAGTATCAAAATTTGCTGATGTATAATTTTGCTAGTAAAGTAACTGCGATACTCGACGAAGAAGCTTTTCAATCAGATTTTTATAGAATTGCACGTTGGGCCATTCAATGGCACATGAAATTTAACGTTGAGAAAAGTAAAGTGTTGCACATCGGAAAAATAACAATTGCGTTCGGTACGTAATGAATGGCCAACAACTTTCTGCAGTAAGTAAAGAAAAGGATCTTGGAATCACTATATCAAGCGATTTAAAGCCCGGTCAGCATTGTTCAGAGGTAGTTAAAACTGCAAACAAATTGGTTGGCTTCATCGGACGAGTCTTTAATAATAAATCGGAAAAGTAATATTAAACTGTATAATTCGTTGGTTCGACCCGTCTAGAGTACTGTGTACAGTTTTGGTCTCCCTACTACAGAAAAGACATAGAAAAGTTGGAACGGGTCCAACGAAGAGTAACAAAGATGATTCCTAGGTTGAGAAATTTGTCATATGAACAAAGGCTTAAAGAAGTAAATTTATTCAGCCTATCAAAACGAAGAATGCGAGGCGATCTAATAGAAGTGTTTAAAATGTTCAAAGGATTCAGTGATATTAATGCGGAAGATTACTTTACAATTGATCGATCAAATAGAACAAGAAGAAATCACAATTTGAAGATAAGTGGTAAAAGATTCTCGTCGCACGAAGCTAAACACTTCTTCTTCAATCGAGTTGTTAATGTTTGGAACTCTCTACCTTGTGATGTCGTTGATAGTACAACAGTTACGGCCTTCAAGAATAGATTAGACAAGTGTTTTGAATCCAACCAGCAACTAAGATATTACTCATTGTCGTAATAACGTTAAGTTCTTTCGAATACTGGTGTCCTTGTCCGCTTTTATTGCCCGGTTAGTGGTAGCAGTAATGGTAGTTCTTTCCTCTTTCCTACATAAATTCCATGCAGTTTTTCCATGCTGCATGGTTCTTTTTCCTTTCCTGCCAGCTTTGGCTGGAGGGATGGGGGGGTGGGGAGGAGCCTTCGCCTTTGGTGTCCTTCATCTTCCACCCTTGATTAGATAGTTAGTGTAGCTTGTCACAAACAACCTCGAAAGGACCAGCAGGTCTGCTGTTGTTTGTTCTTCCTTTGTGTTCCTTTGTGTTCCTTTGTGATCCTCTGCCTATCAGTGCCGTGCACGGCGGCTGTGTCCGCAAGGGCTGCCGCCCCAGCCGCCGGGGCCTGACTCGGCTAAAGACATCGCGGTGAAACCATCTGCAGAGCGCCGCATAGTGTCGTTTTGCTACGGCGGCCAGAGCTTGCCTCTTGGCACGGGTGTCTTCCCGCACCACAAGCCACACAAGGGGCCGTGAATCGCGGCTGGGGTCGGGGTGGCGTCCAGGCCACGGCGTGTCAGCGCCGCGCGTCCGAGAAGTGGCCCAGAGCTTCCACTGGTGAAGCCCGAGGCCACCGTGGTCTCCGCCAGGTAGGGGACGCCTGCTGCTTGCTGGAGCCGCGGGGCACGGCACCACGCGCCGCAGCCTCGACCCTCACCACGACAGTCACGGTGGTGCACGGATGTGCACAGTTTAACACAAAAGCCAGTGAACGGCTTGTCCCGAATACGTTTCGATGAAACGCCTCCGTGGTCTTGTGGTCAGCGTACCTGGCTACTACTTCGCGGGTCCGGGTTCGAATCCCGGCCCGGGCAGTCGGCGTGCAACTCACCCAGCTGTTCATCCTCCCTTTCGGGCTGGTCGATAAATGGGTACCTGAGGAAACACGGGGAAGATAAACTTTGGCAGTCCTGGATTTCACACTGACCTGCGTCTCGAGGTAACTGGTTCTTGCCTGCCACAGGCTCAAAGGGCCAGTGAATAGGACGAGCACCGCACCCACGCGCGTCTATAGAGCATGCACCCGCCGCCTTTACCTTTCCTCAACGTAACATTCCAACTCGACGGCCGACAGACACTAGCAGGAAAACCCCTCCACGCCTGGCCCTCCTGAGGCCACGCCAGGCTGCTGGCAGCCGCCTGGCCGTCGTGCCAGTCTTGAGGTGCAGTGACGTCGCGCCTCTTTTACGTTTCGGCGGCCACTCGTGACGTAGACGAGGCGCATCAGGGCGGAACAAACCAGCGAGGCTTAGTTCGTGCCCTTCCCCGGGCTCCCTCCACCTGGCAGGCCTCAGGCTGTGGCGGTGGAGTCCTCCTTGGTGCAGGGTGTAGATGACTGCTGGGAACAAGCAAGAGCCGCACGCGCCAACACGATGACGGGCTTGGTACGACCGGCGGAGCTGCGCCGCAGGGACAGGCTGCGCTGCTCTCCTCGAGGCCCAGCCGAGGAGGGCGTGCAGGCTGCTCCTGCAGGCAGTCCCCGGGAACAAGACGCGGCCCGCGATGCCCGACTGTGCGTGCGGGCAAAAAGTAACCAAAAAGATGCGCAAAATCCAGAGTGAATCCAAGGCCGCGGCGGGGCGGCGGCGGCGGCGACCTGTCCAGGGTGAGGCGCGTAGGCCACCCGCCCCCCCCTCTGGCACTATATAAGGCAGGCCGGGACAATCCGCGGCATCAGTCGCCGTCCTGCTTCTGCCATACCAACATGAAGGTCCTGGTGAGTACTGGCGGGAGTCGGGGCGTTGTAGTGAGGCCGTGATGGTGCCTGCTGCCTGCTGCCGGGCCAGCAGGAGGGCAGGCGAGGGGAAGGCTGTTGAAATATAGGCTCAATGAGTCGCCGTAGTAGTCCTGCACTGAGGGTCACCCTGCTGGGGTGGTTGATAGTAGTAGTACACTAAGTCCATGTTATAGTAGTGGGGCTGTTTTGGTAATCATACCTGCTCGTCCTCAGAGCGTCATCCTGCTGGCCGTGGTGCTGCTGTGGGTGGTAGTAGTAGTAGTAGTAGTAGTATATAGTAGTGGGGGTGTAGTCATCATGCCTCATCGAGTCCTCGTCCTCAGAGCGTCATCCTGCTGGCCGTGGTGCTGCTGTGGGTGGTAGTAGTAGTAGTAGTAGTAGTAGTAGTAGTATATAGTAGTGGGGGTGTAGTCATCATGCCTCATCGAGTCCTCGTCCTCAGAGCATCATCCTGCTGGCCGTGGTGCTGCTGTGGGTGGTAGTAGTAGTAGTAGTAGTAGTAGTAGTAGTAGTAGTAGTAGTAGTAGTATATAGTAGTGGGGGTGTAGTCATCATGCCTCATCGAGTCCTCGTCCTCAGAGCTTCATCCTGCTGGCCGTGGTGATGCTGTGGGTGGTAGTAGTAGTAGTAGCAGTAGTAGTAGTAGTAGCAGTAGCAGTAGTAGTAGTAGTAGTAGTAGTAGTATATAGTAGTGGGGGTGTAGTCATCATGCCTCATCGAGTCCTCGTCCTCAGAGCATCATCCTGCTGGCCGTGGTGCTGCTGGTCGGCCTGGTCGCCGGTCGCCCCAACGAAATCATCGACGTGGACACTGACGCCTTCGAGCACGAGCAGAAGGGCGTGGCGGGCTCGGCGGTGCACGGCGAGTACGAGGCCCTTGACGCCCACGGCAACGAGTACGAGGTCAAGTACGTGGCCGACCACCTCGGCTTCCGCCTCGTCGACTAGACGAGGACTCACGCCGGCTGCCGGCTCTGTCGCCTCCCACTGTCTCTCGTCCGCTGTCACAACAACTCTTGAAAAATAAAACTGTCCCGGTAACGCCTCGTTTGCATGTGTCCCAGCCGTCCCTCTCCCCCTCCCGGCACCAGCGCTGCCCCGCCGCTTGCACAGCCGTCTGCTTTGCCGGGGCACGCCAGCAGGGCTGCCGCCAGGCGCACACAGTCTTCACACACACACACACACACACACACACACACACACACACTAGTCGCTCCGCTGTCTAGCGCCAGCACACGCTGGAGACGGCGCGAACTGGGTGAGGTGTCCCAGGAAAGTGAGGCCAGTTTGCCCGCGCTGGCCAACGCCCAGGACTGGCAGGGTGGCCGCGCCAACCCTTAGTGTCAGTAGCTTTATTAAATGTTTTTATCAAAATGTTTCGCTATCTGTTGAGGTACTACAACTTTTTTCTTGCTTTTAGACTAAGACATTTTTATTATTATTTCAAGTACTTTTCAAATCAATATTTAATTGTATTAAAACAAGTACTCACGCGCGAAAATAAGTATTTTCAGTGCGATGAGCCACATACTAGAAACACAAATATCCGTACGTGCATTAACGACCATTTTTCAAGTAACCTAAACCCTGATTTTGTATCTTTTGTGGATAATAAATGTTCATAGCACACCTAATAATACCTGATATATTAATTATTTGTAAAGTACATAATTATAAGTACACTATTATACAATCATCCATCCTAAATTTAACAAGAGAAATTGTAAGTAGGTTTGGTTTGTATTTATTGGACACTGCAATGAATGAGTTTGGTGACGGCTCCTTACCTTAACATTACTGGCTATTTCATTAGTTATCTGCGTAGCATCATACTTAAGCCGTACCTGCAAATATGTCTCGGCCACTGCCTTAACTAACAGACGCAGGTGGTTTTCCTGAGGGTCTGTGTCATACATGTGATTAGTTATGGTGGGAATTATTTTTTTTTTGTTGCAATAACCCAGCACTGAAATAACTAACTTACTAACAGCCGCCTGCCCTAAATTGTTGCTTGACACTCTTTGAAGTTTTTCTAAAGTGATACAAACATCAATGACACCATCAGAAGGATATACCAGGTTTCCTTTAGCCTTTACTTTAAGTAGTGAGTGAAGGCGGCTTGCATCACCTTGTCTAAGCTTGGGGCGGCAATGCCTGGTTCACACTGTAATGACCTTATCAATTTATATGCAACAAATCCTCCAGTACATGCCACAATTTTATTTACACACTTTGAGGGTGGGAATGGCTTGTAGTACCTCAACAGATAGCGAAACATTTTGATAAAAACATTTAATAAAGCTACTGACACTAAGGGTTGGCGCGGCCACCCTGCCAGTCCTGGGCGTTGGCCAGCGCGGGCAAACTGGCCTCACTTTCCTGGGACACCTCACCCAGCTCGCGCCGTCTCCTCCTAATCCTTCCTCCATGGTCCGTCCACCACAGTTCGGCGGCACGTCACCAGAGGTCACGACCTTCCATTACCGGGGTGACGAGTGGGGCGGGGCTGGTCAGTGAGGATGAGTGTGTGCCAGGCCTCGTGGGGGAGCGCCATGCCGCGGGCCTGAGGTGCTTGGCGCCGACGACATAATAATGATAATAATAGTCTCACATACATCCACATTCACGTGGTAAATAAACATGAGCAGACCTCAACCCTTCCAAACTGCCAGGCGGAACGCGTTCCCGGCCAACGCGGCGAGCGGCAGCCATCCTCATCCTGGCGGGGGGCGGCTGGCAGCCCCTGCAGGTGACGCCGAGGGCCGAGTAGCGGTCCGCTGACTCAGCGCGTGTTGGGTTGTCTTGGAGATAACAAAGGAGTGTCGGGCGGTGGGTCGGCCATAACGGCCGCCAAGCCTTCCCGGGGAGTAAGACACACGTGTTTTGAAGACGCTTTATTAGTTCATGGAGGTTTTTGGTCACAGGTCTGGCGTGAGGAAAGAAAAACCCGAGCAGGAGCGACAGGATGAACAAGAAAAAAGAGGAAATTTTCATGGAGGAAGTAGGCGGCGCGCGGGTGGCGGGGACTAGACGAGGCGGAAGCCGAGGTGGTCGGCCACGTACTTGACCTCGTACTCGTTGCCGTGGGCGTCAAGGGCCTCGTACTCGCCGTGCACCGCCGAGCCCGCCACGCCCTTCTGCTCGTGCTCGAAGGCGTCAGTGTCCACGTCGATGATTTCGTTGGGGCGACCGGCGACCAGGCCGACCAGCAGCACCACGGCCAGCAGGATGATGCTCTGAGGACGAGGACTCGATGAGGCATGATGACTACACCCCCACTGCTATATACTACTACTACTACTACTACTACTACTACTGCCCCCAGCAGCACCACGGCCAGCAGGATGACGCTCTGAGGACGAGCAGGTATGATTACCAAAACAGCCCCACTACTATAACATGGACTTAGTGTACTACTACTATCAACCACCCCAGCAGGGTGACCCTCAGTGCAGGACTACTACGGCGACTCATTGAGCCTATATTTCAACAGCCTTCCCCTCGCCTGCCCTCCTGCTGGCCCGGCAGCAGGCAGCAGGCACCATCACGGCCTCACTACAACGCCCCGACTCCCGCCAGTACTCACCAGGACCTTCATGTTGGTATGGCAGAAGCAGGACGGCGACTGATGCCGCGGATTGTCCCGGCCTGCCTTATATAGTGCCAGAGGGGGGGGCGGGGGGCCTACGCGCCTCACCCTGGACAGGTCGCCGCCGCCGCCGCCCCGCCGCGGCCTTGGATTCACTCTGGATTTTGCGCATCTTTTTGGTTACTTTTTGCCCGCACGCACAGTCGGGCATCGCGGGCCGCGTCTTGTTCCCGGGGACTGCCTGCAGGAGCAGCCTGCACGCCCTCCTCGGCTGGGCCTCGAGGAGAGCAGCGCAGCCTGTCCCTGCGGCGCAGCTCCGCCGGTCGTACCAAGCCCGTCATCGTGTTGGCGCGTGCGGCTCTTGCTTGTTCCCAGCAGTCATCTACACCCTGCACCAAGGAGGACTCCACCGCCACAGCCTGAGGCCTGCCAGGTGGAGGGAGCCCGGGGAAGGGCACGAACTAAGCCTCGCTGGTTTGTTCCGCCCTGGTGCGCCTCGTCTACGTCACGAGTGGCCGCCGAAACGTAAAAGAGGCGCGACGTCACTGCACCTCAAGACTGGCACGACGGCCAGGCGGCTGCCAGCAGCCTGGCGTGGCCTCAGGAGGGCCAGGCGTGGAGGGGTTTTCCTGCTAGTGTCTGTCGGCCGTCGAGTTGGAATGTTACGTTGAGGAAAGGTATAGGCGGCGGGTGCATGCTCTATAGACGCGCGTGGTTGCGGTGCTCGTCCTATTCACTGGCCCTTTGAGCCTGTGGCAGCCAAGAACCAGTTACCTCGAGACGCAGGTCAGTGTGAAATCCAGGACTGCCAAAGTTTATCTTCCCCGTGTTTCCTCAGGTACCCATTTATCGACCAGCCCGAAAGGGAGGATGAACAGCTGGGTGAGTTGCACGCCGACTGCCCGGGCCGGGATTCGAACCCGGACCCGCGAAGTAGTAGCCAGGTACGCTGACCACAAGACCACGGAGGCGTTTCATCGAAACGTATTCGGGACAAGCCGTTCACTGGCTTTTGTGTTAAACTGTGCACATCCGTGCACCACCGTGACTGTCGTGGTGAGGGTCGAGGCTGCGGCGCGTGGTGCCGTGCCCCGCGGCTCCAGCAAGCAGCAGGCGTCCCCTACCTGGCGGAGACCACGGTGGCCTCGGGCTTCACCAGTGGAAGCTCTGGGCCACTTCTCGGACGCGCGGCGCTGACACGCCGTGGCCTGGACGCCACCCCGACCCCAGCCGCGATTCACGGCCCCTCTTGTGTGGCTTGTGGTGCGGGAAGACACCCGTGCCAAGAGGCAAGCTCTGGCCGCCGTAGCAAAACGACACTATGCGGCGCTCTGCAGATGGTTTCACCGCGACGTCTTTAGCCGAGTCAGGCCCCGGCGGCTGGGGCGGCAGCCCTTGCGGACACAGCCGCCGTGCACGGCACTGATAGGCAGAGGATCGTGTGTGTGTACAATGCAGCTGCCCTGTACCTCAAACCGTGTCCAGATGTCCTCGGTCGCGGGAGTCCTGCCGTCCGGACTCTTCAGGAGCAACATGCTTGGGGCTCCCAGGACGCATCCTCGGAAGGCCACTTCTAAAATTATCTCTGCGAAGCGAGACGAGGCAGCGGGCAGGCAGCAGCAGAAGCAGCAGCGGCAGCAGGTCAGGGTCCTGAGGACAGCACACGTGACACACACAGTGAGGGTACACGTGGCAGGCAGCGTGGCACTGCACGGGACGGGCACGGCAGCAGCAGCGGGGAGAGGGCCAGGCAGGCCGCGTCCCGCCCCTCGCCGCCAGTCTGGCCGCTGGTGGGCGAGGGGGTCGAGGGGTCGCGAGCACAGGTCGTCAGCTCACCCTCAATACTAAGGAAGGGACTGCACGTTTTGGCGAAGACCTGAACTACTGTGATCTTGTACATGAACACTACACAGACAGGAACCCAACGGGTAGTGCAGCAGACTACACCGTCAATTTTCGTTATTTTTTTACAGATCTATTTACATTACTGTGGTATTGTGAAACAGCCTGTGTGTCTTCTGTGATCGATGGTGTCTTGTTCCGCCCCCCTGAGCAGCGTTGATGAGCTCCCTTTCAAGGTGTGTGCAAACAATGGCGACGAAGTCCAATATATAGTCTTAATGAGGAGGCAACCGTGCTCAGCAGGTGTTGCCCAGGAGGCTCGGTGTAACTATCAGCACAGTGTTTCACGCCTGGCCCGGCACACGCCCAACACGGGGTGCCGCTAACACTACACAGCGGTGTCAGGAGGTCCTGTGCCTGACGCCTTGTGCGTGTGCTGGAGCTAGACAGCGGAGCGACTAGTGTGTGTGTGTGTGTGTGTGTGTGTGTGTGTGTGTGTGTGTGTGTGAAGACTGTGTGCGCCTGGCGGCAGCCCTGCTGGCGTGCCCCGGCAAAGCAGACGGCTGTGCAAGCGGCGGGGCAGCGCTGGTGCCGGGAGGGGGAGAGGGACGGCTGGGACACATGCAAACGAGGCGTTACCGGGACAGTTTTATTTTTCAAGAGTTGTTGTGACAGCGGACGAGAGACAGTGGGAGGCGACAGAGCCGGCAGCCGGCGTGAGTCCTCGTCTAGTCGACGAGGCGGAAGCCGAGGTGGTCGGCCACGTACTTGACCTCGTACTCGTTGCCGTGGGCGTCAAGGGCCTCGTACTCGCCGTGCACCGCTGAGCCCGCCACGCCCTTCTGCTCGTGCTCGAAGGCGTCAGTGTCCACGTCGATGATTTCGTTGGGGCGACCGGCGACCAGGCCGACCAGCAGCACCACGGCCAGCAGGATGATGCTCTGAGGACGAGGACTCGATGAGGCATGATGACTACACCCCCACTACTATATACTACTACTACTACTACTACTACTACTACTACTACTACTACTACTACTACTACTACTACTACTACTACTACCACCCACAGCAGCACCACGGCCAGCAGGATGACGCTCTGAGGACGAGGACTCGATGAGGCATGATGACTACACCCCCACTACTATATACTACTACTACTACTACTACTACTACTACTACTACTACTACTACTACTACTACTGCTACTACTACTACTACTACTACTACTACTATTACTACTACTACTACTACTACTACTATTACTACTACTACTACTACTACTACTACTACTACTGCCCCCAGCAGCGCCACGGCCAGCAGGATGACGCTCTGAGGACGAGGACTCAATGAGGTATGATGACTACAGCAATACCGTTGGTGTACTACTACTACTACTACTACTACTACTACTTCTACTACTACCACCACCACTACAATTAGCACCACCACTCCCGCAGCACCCCAGCCATCAGGATGACTCTGAGCACGACGTGAACCCGCTACATTCACTGCCCCGAGCACTGCCCTGCCTCCGCCTGCTTTCCTCCTGGCCCTCAGCTGGCAGCAGACATGTACAGCACGCCCACCACAGCGCCCCGTCCTACTCCACTTCTGTCACTCTTGCAGATGGTTGATAGAGGTCACTACTACTGCAGCTCTACAGCACCTCCACCTGTCGTCCTGCTGGCCCGTCAACAGGCAGCAGGCGGCAGCCAGTACTAAAGCCTTACTACAGCGCCCCCAGCACTCACCAGGACCCTCATGTTGGTATGGCAGAAGCAGGACGGCGACTGATGCCTCTTATTGTCCCGGCCTGCCTTATATATAGTGCCCAGGAGGCGGCGGCGGCCGCGCCTCACCTTGGGCAGGTGTCCGCTAGTCCGGGCAAGAAATGGTCCTTCCAGCAGCAGGGTGCTTGTGTGTGTGTGTGTGTGTGTGTGTGTGTGTGTGTGTGTGTGTGTGTGTGTGTGTGTGTGTGTGTGTGTGTGTGTGTGTGTGTGTGTGTGTGTAAAGGTGAGGGATTACCCGTGCCATAAGAGGAAACTGTCACTCTCTGTTAGGCTCGATAAATTACTTAACCGAGTGTTTATTATGACTGATTGATTATTATGATCAGTGTGTAATTGGCGGACAGGTTCTTTCGGGTTCAACAAGCTTTTTGTTAATCCTCACCCCCAACCGTCCCCCATTCTCTCTTTCTCACTTACACACACACACACACACACACACACACACACACACACACACACACACACACACACACACACACACACTCCATAGTGTTTGTCACTAAACGTTGTTTGTTTTTCACGCCAACATTTACTCGTCATCTGTTTGGTACCATGAAGCGGCTCGTTAGCGACGCCAACACACGCAGCGACGCATGAAGGGAAAGGCAACGAATGGCAGTGTGTCGCTGTGTGTCCGTGGCCACGGCAGACACCGGGGATGTCCCTCGCAAAGAAAGTCTTGTGAGGAGGGTGAGGCGCCGCCGCCGGTCAGGGTGATCCCAGACGATGATCGGCGGCAAGTGGTGCCCGGCTCACCACACACACGATGGTTTTCACGTGTTGAAGAAACACGAGCCACGCGTCCCTCTGGCCCGCAACAGTACCGCCGCCACCTCAACCTCGTCCCGGCCCCCTCACGCAGGGAGGCGGGCGAGCGTCCTCCTGCACCCTGCTGCTGGAAGGACCATTTCTTGCCCGGACTAGCGGACACCTGCCCAAGGTGAGGCGCTGCGCCACCATCTCCCCGGGCACTATATAAGGCAGGCCGGGACAGTCCGTGGCATCAGTCGCCGTCCTGCTTCTACCATACCAACATGAGGGTCCTGGTGAGTGCTGGCGGGGTATAGTACTGCCTGCTGCCTGCTGACGGACCAGCAGGCGGGGGTGTTATTATAGGTCTGTAGCAGTGCCTTCCGCCAACTATCTGCCGCTGTGGTAACAGGGAGACAGGTTGGGAGGGTGTAGTAATGCTTAGTTCTGTCTGCCGCCTGCTGCCCGATGCCGGGTCAGCAGGGCGACAGGCGGGGGTCTTGTAGTATGACTGTAGTAATGACCAGGACAGCAGCACGTTCACTGAGTGAGTCCTCCTCCTCAGAGCGTCATTCTGTTGGCCGTGGTGCTGCTGGGGGCAGTAGTAGTAGTAGTAGTAGTAGTAGTATATAGTAGTGGGGGTGTAGTCATCATGCCTCATCGAGTCCTCGTCCTCAGAGCATCATCCTGCTGGCCGTGGTGCTGCTGGTCGGCCTGGTCGCCGGTCTCCCCAGCGAAATCATCGACGTGGACACTGACGCCTTCGAGCACGAGCAGAAGGGCGTGGCGGGCTCGGCGGTGCACGGCGAGTACGAGGCCCTTGACGCCCACGGCAACGAGTACGAGGTCAAGTACGTGGCCGACCACCTCGGCTTCCGCCTCGTCCCCTAGACGAGGACTCACGCCGGCTGCCGGCTCTGTCGCCTCCCACTGTCTCTCGTCCGCTGTCACAACAACTCTTGAAAAATAAACTTTACCTCTGGTAGCTCCTCGTTTCCTCTGTTGTCCCGTGGAATCAGCGCCGCCCCAAAGTTAATGAAGCATCTGTTATTAGTCTTCAAAGAAACACGCCACGACAAGGCTGCTGCCAGGCCACGCCGGGCCTCCCGCCGGGCCGCAGGACCCACCTGGGCCGCATCCAACTCCAGACTGATGAATGCTTATAATTACTGTATGGACCGTATTGGCTATACAGGCAGCGCCACATGTGGCCGCTCAACTCCAAGCTGAGTTTTCCATAGAGCTCAAGTTATAGACTAGAGTGCGACTGAGGCTGTCTCAGGGATACACGGCAATAATGCCGCCGTCGCCCCAAGCCGATGATTGCACACACTTCACTCCTACCCGATTTCAGTTTTTCTCCATGTCAAATAGTAGAGTCAGGAAATCGGGTAGGAGTAAAGTGTGTGCAATCGTTGGCTTGGAGCGGTGGCGGCACCAAGGCCTTGTATCCTGGAGGCAGCCTCGGACGCACTCTAATACATAACTTGAGTTATATGTAAAGTACTGCTTTGACAGTTCACTGAGTGGCCACGTGTGGCGCTGCCTGTATAGCCAATACGGTCCAATATGTTTGGGTGCGGCGCGAGCCTCCACACATCCCTGCAGCATCACCCCATACACTCACTCACTCACACACTCTCTCTCTCTCTCTCTCTCTCTCTCTCTCTCTCTCTCTCTCTCTCTCTCTCTCTCTCTCTCTCTCTCTCTCTCTCTCTCTCTCTCTCTCTCTCTCTCTCTCTCTCTCTCTCTCTCTCCTCTCTCTCTCTCTCTCTCTCTCTCTCTCTCTCTCTCTCTCTCTCTCTCTCTCTCTCTCTCTCTCTCTCTCTCTCTCTCTCTCTCTCTCTCTCTCTCTCATGCATCGATGCAGCAAATAAAGCGAACAGAATGTTGGGCTTCATTAAAAGAAACTTTTTATTCAAGAATAAAGATGTAATACTCCCGCTCTACAATAGCTTAGTCAGACCCCACTTGGAATATGCGGTACAGTTTTGGTCTCCCCATCATGCAAAGGACATTGCTAAACTAGAAGGTGTTCAGCGTCGAGCAACAAAAATGATCCCTTCCTTGCGCAACAAATCCTACGAAGAAAGGCTTTCCACCCTTAACATGTTCTCTCTTGAGAAACGTTGCCTCCGAGGAAAACTGATCGAATGTTTTAAAATACTTAATGGTTTCACGAATGTAGACAGAACAAAATTGTTTATGATCGATGACACTTTGCGAACTAGGAACAATGGCACAAAACTCAAATGTAGACAAGTAAATTCAGACTGCACCAAATTTTTCTTCACCAACGTTGTAGTGCGAGAATGGAATAAGCTCCCACCATCAGTGGTCCAGTGTAACACGATTGACTCCTTCAAAAACAAGCTCGACCGTCACTTCCTTCAACTTAATGTCAACTAGAGTAGAAAAGCAACGTTTTGGAGCCATCTGATTAATGTAAAATCACTTAGGTTTAAGGACAGACCACCTAGTCTGGACCATGGGGTCTGTGTGGTCTGATTTTCTATGTAAATCTATGTAAATCTCTCTCTCTCTCTCTCTCTCTCTCTCTCTCTCTCTCTCTCTCTCACACACACACACACACACACACACACACACACACACACACACACACACACACACACACACACACACACACACACACACACATGTGTCAGCTATTTACTGTGCATCAAGTATTCTGTATATATTGAATAAGGTCATGTTTTTTTTTTTTCGTTTTATACATCTGGCCTACGGTAGGCTATTATAGTGGGGCCTGATGGTCGTCCCGAGCCCGTCATGGCGCAGGCAATTGTTTATAGTGGCGCCATTATTATAGTGCCTTGAGTGTGTCGCTTGTAAGGAGAAGTAGCAATGATTTGTATAAACTCAATAACATGTGACAACGTTGCTTTTTGTCGTTGTCGGCGGTCAGGACATCGTGTCGCTTCCTCCCTGACCGCTACCCGCGATGACTGTCCAGAGCGGTAATTTGGGCCAGGCGCGGCAGGGCTGTCGTCAGCCCGAGAAGGCCCGGCCCGAAAGGACCTCATGAATGAGTCTGACTGCATGTCATGTGCCGGACACTGGACGCTTAGCCGTCAAGAGGCTCACGACGGGCTGACGAGGCTGACCCACACCTTAGGAAGAGTGCCACGATCAGGGCCTGCTGCACCCTGGTCCCCGGGCCTGCTGCTGCTACACGGGGCAGGGCAGCCATGCACCGCGCCTCACTACAGCCTGCTGCTCTCCCTCGACCTACACCGTGGCACCGGCCCACCACCCTCAGCTCATTAGCGCACCAAGGCTGCTGCTGCTGCGCGGTCCCTCGAGGCCTAGACGCTGCCCCATGGCCTCAAGGAAGGGTGGAAAATGGGAACGCTGAAAGGAAAGAACAAGGTAAATGAAGGCGAGGAGTCAGAGGATAAGGAAGAGAAGAGAGAGAAGAAAAGGACGAGCTAACAGGTGATGACCAAGAAGATGATGATGAAGAGGATTGCGATGAAAAAGAGAAAAACCGTAAGCAGAAAAAGATGGTAAATGAAGGTCACGAAGATGATGGTAATGAAGAGGACTGGAGGGCTGAAAAAGAGGAGGACAGCGTGGCCGCGCCCTTGAAGTCTTCCCTCAAAGTGGCCTTCTGTATATCATCGTCCCTTTTTGTTTTCTTTTGCCAGCTGAGACTCAAAATAGACTTCTTACTCTATATTCAAGAATGTATTATTTTATTTTTATTTTTTTCCTTCAGCCTTCCTTCCTTCCTTCCCTTTCTTGCTCCTTCTCCCTTCTCCCCTTCAGTCCTGCCCTCATCCCTCCTACCCTCCCATCATCTCCATCCTTCGGAACCCGGGAAGGGCGAGACGGCTTTTTAGGGCGCCCCAAGGCCAGGGTGAAGGGCGTAGGGAGACGGTGCACAAGGGGAGAGTGT
The DNA here is from genome assembly GCF_024679095.1 of Eriocheir sinensis. Lineage (NCBI taxonomy): Eukaryota > Metazoa > Arthropoda > Malacostraca > Decapoda > Varunidae > Eriocheir > Eriocheir sinensis. Next base: position 4,328,324 of record NC_066576.1, on the reverse strand, counting down.
TTCCAGGGGCCGTGTTGCCTGGGCGGGTCTTGCTCGGTGTCTGTCTTTTGCGATGATCACGTGACCTGGAAAAATAAAAACGTAAACATTGGAATCTTCATTTTTTTAAAGTCGAAAAAATTATAGTTAAAGGTTGAATTTGTACACTGAAGAACTCTCCCATTTGTGTTGCAGTGTTACCAGACAAGGGACAAGTAGCAAAGAAGTGATGAAAGTGAGCAGTGAAATTGTTACCTGCTTCGTGGACAGCAGGAGCAGGGGAGTGTGGGGGGGTGGGGGGGGGCGTAAGTGCTGGGGGAAGAAGTAGTGGAAATGGTGGTGGTAGTGGAGGTAGTGGTAGTAGTAGTAGTAGTAGTAGTAGTAGTAGTAGTAGAAGTAGTAATGGTAGTAGTAGTAGTAGTAGTAGTAGTAGTAGTAGTGGTAGTGGTATTATTATTATTATTATTATTATTATTATTATTATTACTATTATTATTATTATTATTATTATTATTATTATTATTATTATTATTATTATTTATTTATTTAGTGTTCGTGTATACTGAAGTTAATGTGTGTGTGTGTGTGTGTGTGTGTGTGTGTGTGGCGGGCGGGGAAGTATATGGGTGTGGTCGTCATACACACACACACACACACACACACACACCTGGCGCCCTTCACGCTCACCTGTCCTGATCACCTCAAACAAAAACAAAACAAAACAAAAACAAGAGTAACGCGTTCAGAGAGAGAGAGAGAGAGAGAGAGAGAGAGAGAGAGAGAGAGAGAGAGAGAGAGAGAGAGAGAGAGAGAGAGACTACTATCTTTTCATTCCTATTTTACTTACTTTTTTATTCTTATTTCTTTACATTTTCATTCATTTTCCTTTTCTTTCTTTTCATCCATATCTTTCTTACCTATTTTATCCTTAACTTTCTTTCCCTTATCTTTTTTCTTGCTTCTTTTTCTTCTTCTCCTTTTCTATAATCAAGTTCTTCAATACATTCTAATCTTACCCTTATACCTATTAACATCACATTTACATACAATAACTCGTAAACACCTAAACACTTTTTCTTTCATTAAACCTTCAACGCCGAGAATGTCTTAAAGTATCTCATTCATTGGTGGAGTGAGAGGGAGAGCGGTGCTGGAAAGGGAAAGTTTTGCTGGGAGAGGCGGGGAGACAGGTTGAAGAAGGTGGGGAGGAGTATGACAATGGGGTGGAGGGTAGGGGAGTGCATGGTGAAACAGGACAAGAGGGGAGGATAGTGGGGTGGTTGGGGAGGAGTTAATGGTTGAAGATGGGGAGAGAGAACATGGCAGGATCGGTAGGGGAGGATAGTTGACTGTAGGGGAGCAGTTAGTGGGTGTAGGTGGGGAGAGTAAGCACGGTGGGGTCTGTACGGAGGGTTGGGGAGGTTGGAAGAGGATGGGAGAGTGGGAGAGTGTGTTCTGTGGAGAGTTGGGGTGATAGATGGAGTTTAAGGTAGAGTGTTCTATTGGAAGTTCGGTGGGGAGGTTGGGACAGAATGGGAGGGGTGTGTGGAAAGTGGAGATTGTGGAAGAGTGTGTTCTGTGGAGAGTTGGGGCGATAGATGGAGTTTTAGTTTGGGTGTTCTATTGAAGGTTCGGTGGGGAGGTTGGGACAGAATGGGATGGTAGTGTGGAAAGTGGAGATTGTGGAAGAGTGTGTTCTGTGGAGACTTGGGGCGATAGAAGGGAGTTTGAGGTTGGGTGTTCTCTTGAAAGCTCGGATGATTTGACGTCCTAGGCCTATTGCAGCGGTAGGCTCTCTTTTAGGGGCTTGGTAGTCACCCCGAATCCGTCATGGCGCAGGCAAGTGTTTATAGTGGCGCCATCTATTCTTGGCTCATGTTGCCCCCCGGAGCTCATTCTTGATTTCACTTGGACAGTTTCTCAAGATTCCGGGTTGAGTGGTGGTCTTCAGGGCAGCATGTGGGTAGTCTTGGGCCACTCGGCGATGACAGCTGTTCTCGGCTCATGTTGCCTCCCGGAGCTCATTCTTGATCTCGCTTGGACAGTTTCTCTAGAGTCCGGGTTGGTGGGAGGTCTTCAGGACAGCATGTGGGTAGTCTCAGGCCATTCCTCTTGAATCCTTTGTGGGAACAGTGAGTAGCGGGCTTTTCTTTCATTATTGTTTCCTTTTTTGTCCTTGAGCTGAAAAAGACTGAAAAAATGCTAGCTTGTGTATAGCGGCGAGCTGGGGCTATTACCCTGGGCAAATTTTCCGTGGATCTTCAGTCAAACCACGATTTCCGCTGGCGTGGTTCTCATATTTCCGTGGTTTTCTGACGTGTCCACGATCTTCCAAAGCTACGGTAGATTTCACTGAAGGACGACGGTATTACTCACCATCATCATCATCAGCAATAACAAGAAACATATGAGAACCACGCTAGCGGAAATCGTGGTTTGACTGAAGGTCCACGGAGGATTTGCCCAGTGGAATAGCCCTTCTAGACGCGAAGCTGCTTCCTCCTGGACGCCGCGGAGGCACCCTAACCACTTAGCAACCGCCGCCTCATGTCCCTCATCTAGATAGAGTGAAAAAGGGTGTGGCGAGGATGATGGGGAAGAGGTCCTTGTTTTTGTGAAGAGGAAGAGTGCAAAGAAGACGTTTTCCGAACACCACCACCACCACCACCACCACCACTAACACCATCACCACCACCACCACTACCACCACCACCACCACCACCGCCACACCCTATTCCCTGCAGCCCTTCCCCCTTCCCTTTCCTACACCATATATCCCTCCCTCAGTAAAAAGTGGATTCACCCATTCCACCCACACCCTCTTCCACTTCCAGCACGCAGCCACACCCATGCCCTCCCTCTGGTGATGATGGTGGTGGTGGTGGTGAGGAATGGGAGGAAGAATGGTTTTTGTGGTGTTAAGGAGGAGGAGATGCTGTCAGATGGTGTCAGGGAGGTGGTATTGGTGGTGGTGGTGGTGGTGGTGATGGTGGCGGTGGGTGTGGTAGGTGTGGTGGGTTAGTGGAAGGGATTCGTATTCGTTATTCGTATTTGAATACACTCAAATACCGTATTTTTAGGAGCAGTACGTAGCGGGCTTTTTTTTTTCATTTTTTATATATATTTTTTTGCGCCCTTGCATTGTCTCCTGCTGTAAAAAAAAAAAGAAAAAAAATCGTATTCGTATAATTATTGATACGAATCGAAGTATTTTCATTCGTAATGGAATACAAGGGAAAAATATTCGGATTCTGTGAATGATCTGACGAATACTTCAAAATCTATCATCAGAAATACCAGCTTCCTTAAAAGTCTAGGCTGCTGGGCGGACATGTAGCGATCGTGTACGGTACAGGTTCATGAGCTCACGTATCTGATGCATAACTTTAGAACAGTGCTGAACAGTTACGTCAAGAAGCTGTCTATCAGTGAAAGGTATATTCATGAATACTTTCAAGGAGTATTCGTGTTTGTATTCGAATTAAAACCATTTCAGTGTATTCAAATTCGTATTAGTTGGAATTTGAAGTATTCGTATTCGAACACACAACTCTGGCATTCTCTCCATCCCTGGTTAGTGGAGCGGGGGGGGGGGGGACATGTCTGCTTATCTATCTATCCATCTATCCATCTATCTATCTATCTATCCATCTATCTATCTATCTATCCATCTATCTATCTATCTATGTCTGTCTAACTGCCTCCGAAACAACGCAGGAAAAAGACGAAAAATTAAGTCATCAGAGAGAGAGAGAGAGAGAGAGAGAGAGAGAGAGAGAGAGAGAGGGTTAGAGTTCGAACTGAGAGTGAAAGTGTCCGCTGGCTACGTTCATCTCTCTCTCTCTCTCTCTCTCTCTCTCTCTCTCTCTCTGTGTTATCTTTGTTAAAAATTTTGTTTAAATTGAGAGAGAGAGAGAGAGAGAGAGAGAGAGAGAGAGAGAGAGAGAGAGAGAGAGAGAGAGAGAGAACCTTTATCAGTGTGGGAAGATCCAGCGGAGGAGGAGGAGGAGGAGGAGGAGGCGACGAGAAGGGAAATCTATCACCATATCTCCTCCTCCTCCTCCTCCTCCTCCTCCTCCTCCTCCACCACCAAGAGGAAGAAAAAGAGGAAAGGAGAAGAAAAAAAATATAGCACAGAGATGTAAAAAATATGAATGTGTGTGTTCAGTAAATACAATTCTAACTTAATTTATAGTTTCGTTTTCTATGAGCACGTTGTTAGATAAATAAACATATTTCCACAATAACACCCGATGTTTTGTGCCCTTTCTCGCATAACGCAACTATGTTTTCTCCTCTGGACAAGTTTAGCATTCGTTAAATTTGTACTTCACTTTTGTACATTCCACGTAATCGCAGAATTGTAGATATGCCCGTATAGCTGCAGGAGTTACGCCCGTGGTACTGATTTGTGTAGGAGATAAACTGGGTACTCCGTGTCTGTGTAGGATATGTGCTGGACACGAGCGATTTTAGTGGCTGGTATTAAAAGACACTCGCCCCTCACATCAGTTATTTCTAAAGGTCAAAGAGGGGGTCAGTTGTGTTCTAATGAGTGTTTCTTCAGGTTCACGGTACAGAAGAAGGCTCAGACTACCACCAGGGTCATAAAAGTACCCCTGGAAATGCCCACACCTCCTACGAAAGCCTTGTCAAATATGTGTTCCTTTAGGTTCACGGTACAGAAGAAGGCTCAGACTACCACCAGGGTCATAAAAGTACCCCTGGAAATGCCCACAACTCCTACGAAAGCCTTGTCAAATATGTGTTCCTTTAGGTTCACGGTACAGAAGAAGGCTCAGACTACCACCAGGGTCATAAAAGTACCCCTGGAAATGCCCACAACTCCTACGAAAGCCTTGTCAAATATGAGAACTTGGGCGACGAAATGTTTTAAAATACGACCCTAAGCACATTCCACCGTCTGTGACCCTCTGAACACCATCGCCTCAGCCTCACACGAGTTCGCAGCGTCAAGACTTTTCGGCCTCGTCTTTGTTGCTTTCCACGCCCGTGATTGACGCCGCGAGTGTTGGCGCGAGGACCCGCGAATGTCAAGGGCCGTAGGGGCACGTCGGGGGGAGAGAGAAAAAGAGAGAGAGGGGAGGGAGGGGGAGGCATCATTGCATTCCATACCATAACGGTCCGTATAAATCTTTCCTTCCAAGGGCGTGAGAAAATTCAGTTCGTGTGTGTGTGTGTGTGTGTGTGTGTGTGTGTGTGTGTGTGTTTACCTAGTTGTTGTATTACCTAGTTGTAGTTTTACAGGGCCTGGGCTTTACGCTCGTGTGGTCCCGTCTCCGTATCTACAATTATCCAACTTTTCCTTCAAGCTTTGCACACTCCTCGCCGATACTGCATCCTCACTTAGTCTGTGTGTGTGTGTGTGTGTGTGTGTGTGTGAAGTGCTTTATAACCTACACCACAGATAGTTTCATTCTTAGATACCAATAGTCCCACTACTAAGGAAACATACATGAATTTACTTTTCTTTAAGTTTTGCCTATAGCCCCGGTAGGCTGTCTTGAGGGGTCTGCTGCACGATACCAGCCCGTTAGGAGCGCAGGCAGCTTATCTTATATTTATAGTGGCTTTTTTTTGTTTTGTTTACAGCAGAGGAGACAGTGCAAGGGCGTAAAAAAAAAATAATAATAAATAATGAAAAAAAAGCCCGCTACTTACTGCTCCTGAATAGAGTGGAGTGTCTGCCGTGATGTAGGACTCTTGCCCGGCCTATGCTGCCCCCCGGTGCTCCACTTGAAGGAGGTCGCTAAAGTTAAGGTTGACTGAAGATCTGGGCAGCATGTGGGTGATCTTCAGACACTCGGCGAGGGTGAAAAATTGGCAGCGTTTTGCGGTGGGACACGAATAGGAAGGTCCTCGGGCTTACCACGTCTGCGTTGAGCACTCCGCCACTGTTTTGGTTACGGTTAAAGGTTAAGGGTCCCTTCAAAACATAGCGGACTGCAGTGTATACGTATTCAGTTTATTAACCCATTGGATGCGGATTTCCTACAAGAAGACATCACCAAGCTACAGGAGTGGAACAAAATGTGGCTGCTACAATTTAGTGAAGAAAAATGTGAGGTCATGCATCTTGGGAGGGGAAACCCAGCATGCCAATACCACATGGGAAACACTCCACTATCCACCACAGAGGCAGAGAAAGACCTGGGAGTATATGTTACCAGGCTACCAGTGAAGGGATATCCAGCACACCAATACCACATGGGAAACACTCCACTATCCACCACAGAGGCAGAGAAAGACCTGGGAGTGTATGTTACCAGGCTACCAGTGAAGGGATATCCAGCACACCAATACCACATGGGAAACACTCCACTATCCACCACAGAGGCAGAGAAAGACCTGGGAGTGTATGTTACCAGGCTACCAGTGAAGGGATATCCAGCACACCAATACCTCATGAGAAACACTCCACTATCCACCACAGAGGCAGAGAAAGACCTGGGAGTGTATGTTACCAGGCTACCAGTGAAGGGATATCCAGCACACCAAAACCACATGGGAAACACTGCACTATCCACCACAGAGGCAGAGAAAGACCTGGGAGTGTATGTTACCAGGCTACCAGTGAAGGGATATCCAGCACACCAGTACCACATGGGAAACACTCCACTATCCACCACAGAGGCAGAGAAAGACCTGGGAGTGTATGTTACCAGGCTACCAGTGAAGGGATATCCAGCACACCAATACCACATGGGAAACACTCCACTATCCACCACAGAGGCAGAGAAAGACCTGGGAGTGTATGTTACCAGGCTACCAGTGAAGGGATATCCAGCATACCAATACCACATGGGAAACACTCCACTATCCACCACAGAGGCAGAGAAAGACCTGGGAGTGTATGTTACCAGGCTACCAGTGAAGGGATATCCAGCACACCAATACCACATGGGAAACACTCCACTATCCACCACAGAGGCAGAGAAAGACCTGGGAGTGTATGTTACCAGGCTACCAGTGAAGGGATATCCAGCATACCAATACCACATGGGAAACACTCCACTATCCACCACAGAGGCAGAGAAAGACCTGGGAGTGTATGTTACCAGGCTACCAGTGAAGGGATATCCAGCACACCAATACCACATGGGAAACACTCCACTATCCACCACAGAGGCTGAGAAAGACCTGGGAGTGTATGTTACCAGGCTACCAGTGAAGGGAAATCCAACATACCAATACCACATGGGAAACACTCCACTATCCACCACAGAGGCAGAGAAAGACCTGGGAGTGTATGTTACCAGGCTACCAGTGAAGGGATATCCAGCACACCAATACCACATGGGAAACACTTCACTATCCACCACAGAGGCAGAGAAAGACCTGGGAGTGTATGTTACCAGGCTACCAGTGAAGGGATATCCAGCACACCAGTACCACATGGGAAACACTCCACTATCCACCACAGAGGCTGAGAAAGACCTGGGAGTGTATGTTACCAGGCTACCAGTGAAGGGAAATCCAACATACCAATACCACATGGGAAACACTCCACTATCCACCACAGAGGCAGAGAAAGACCTGGGAGTGTATGTTACCAGGCTACCAGTGAAGGGAAATCCAGCATACCAATACCACATGGGAAACACTCCACTATCCACCACAGAGGCAGAGAAAGACATGGGACTATATGTTACCAGGCTACCAGTGAAAGCCAAATCCGTGCCAATCGCAGCGGACGGGTTAAAGGTTAAGGGTCCCTTCAAAACATAGCGGACTGCAGTGTATGAAAAAAAACAATAACAACATCAAAACGAAACCACCCACATGTAATAATGGTGATGACGATGGTGATGATAGTGGTGTTGAGGGCAGTGGTGGTGGTGGTGGTATATATATTCAGTTTATTAAGCATATTCAGCATATTTCTCTTCTATACCATTTTTAGCATATAATTTATTTCTTATCTCTTATATATCTTACTTCAGCATATCTTTTAGTATTATTATTATTATTTTTAGCATGGTGAAAATCAAGCAAGAAAACATATTTGCTAGATAGTCTCCTAGATTGGCGCCACTGTAAACACTTGCCTGCGCCATGAAGGGCTGGGGCCGAACACCATCCAGGCCCCTTAAGCAAGCCTACCGGCGCTATAGGCGTAGACGTAAAAACAAACAAAGAAAAATAAACAAAAGATAAACAATTGGGGGATAAAACCAAAACAAGAAATAAAGAAAAATAAACAATTGGGGGATAAAAACAAAACAAAAAATAAACAAAAATAAACAAAAAAATAAACAATTGGGGATAAAAAAAATTAAAAAAATAAACAACTGGGGGATAAAAACAAAAAAAAAACAAAGAAAAATAAACAAAAAATAAACAATTGGAGATAAAAACAAAACAAAACAAAAAAAACAAAGAAAAATAAACAAAAATAAACAATTGGAGATAAAACAAAACAAAAAACAAACAAAGAAAAATAAACAAAAATAAACAATTGGGGATAAAACAAAACAAAACAAAAAAACAAAGAAAAATAAACAAAAAATAAACAATTGGGGATAAAAACAAAACAAAAAACAAAGAAAATAAACAAAAAATAAACAACTGGGGGATAAAAACAAGACAAGTAAACAAACAAAGAAAAATAAACAAAAAATAAACACTTGGGGGATAAAAACAAAACAAAAAATAAAGAAAAATAAACAAAAATAAACAATTGGGGATAAAAACAAAACAAAAAACAAACAAAAAAAAATAAACAAAAATAAACAATTGGGGATAAAAACAAAACAAAAAACAAAAACAAAAAATAAACAAAATAAACAATTGGGGATAAAAACAAAACAAACAACAAACAAAGAAAAATAAACAAAAAATAAACAATTGGGGATAAAAACTAAACAAAAAACAAACAAAAAAATAAACAATTGGGGATAAAAACAAAACAAAAAACAAACAAAAAAATAAACAATTGGGGATAAAAACAAAACAAAAAACAAACAAAGGAAAATAAACAAAAATAAACAATTGGGGATAAAACAAAACAAAAAACAAACAAAGGAAAATAAACAAAAATAAACAATTGGGGATAAAACAAAACAACAACAAAAAACAAACAAAGAAAAAAAACAAAAATAAACAATTGGGGATAAAACAAAACAACAACAAAAAACAAACAAAGAAAAATAAACAAAAATAAACAATTGGGGATAAAACAAAACAACAACAAAAAACAAACAAAGAAAAATAAACAAAAATAAACAATTGGGGATAAAACAAAACAACAACAAAAAACAAACAAAGAAAAAAAAACAAAAATAAACAATTGGGGATAAAACAAAACAACAACAAAAAACAAATAAAGAAAAATAAACAAAATTAAACAATTGGGGATAAAACAAAACAACAACAAAAAACAAATAAAAAAAAAAAAACAAAATTAAACAATTGGGGATAAAAACAAAACAACAACAAAAAAAAACAAAGAAAAATAAACAAAAATAAACAATTGGGGGATCAAAAAAAAAGAAAAAATAAATAAACAAATAAATTATAATAAACAAAATAAACAAGAAAAAATAAACAAGAAAATAAACAAGTGAAAGATCAAAACAAAAACACGAAGGCTCTCTTTACCTGCCCGACTGTCCTTCACCCCGAGTCACCTGCCCTGCTAATTGGCCCTTACCTGTCAGCCTTCACACACACACACACACACACACACACACACACACACACACGCACACACGCCCCGCCAGCCTTCGCCCACTACTTTAAGGCCCCGGCACCTTTTTGATCGGCGATGCTGCGACTTTTTTTTTATGGTGGTGCCTGTGTGTGAGCGGCCTTGAGGGGGGGGGGGGGTTATTGGGGTGGTGGGGGTGTGGGGTGTTTGGTGGGGTGGGGGGGAGGGGGTGGTGATGGGTTGTTGTTGTTGTTGTTGTTGTTGTTGTTGTTAATAGACCACGACATGTATGGCAAGACATCCAACAGCTGTTTTTGTTTATTCTTTGTTTATTGTTTATTTGATTTTTCTTATGTTTATTTTTTTATTCTATTTTTGTGTTTTTGTTAATTCTGTTTATTTTTTTGTTTATTTATTTATTTTTTTGTTATTTTTCATCCTCCAGTTGTTTATTTGTCTATTTTTGTTTATTTATTGTTTATTATATTGTTTTTTATTTTATTTGTTTATTTTTTGTATTATTTTTGTTTGCTTTTGTTTATTTGTTTTTTTCATTTTATTTATTAACTATGTTTATTTTTTGTCTATTTTTTCTTTTATTTTTGTTCATTTTTCTTGTTTTTTTGTTTTTCATCCTCCAGTTGTTTATTTGTCTTTATTGTTGTTTATTTATTGTTTATTATATTGTTTTTAATTTTATTTGTTTATCTTTTGTATTATTTTTGTTTGTTTTTGTTTATTTGTTTATTTTATTTCATTTATTTTGTTTGTTTATTTTTTGTTTATTTTTTATTTTTGTTTTCATCCTCCAATTGTTTATTTTTGTTTATTTTTCTTCGTGTTTTTTTTTTATTTCCTCATTTCCATCACCAAGAAATCACTCCGTCACCACCTCTTCCTCCTCCTCCTCCTCTTCCTCCTCCTCTTCCTTTGTTCATTTCCTCCTACTTTTCCTTCTCCTTTTCTCCTCTTCCTCATTTTTCATCATTTCTTCCTCCTTGTTCTTCTCCTCCTCCTCC
>NC_066576.1:4310156-4315156 GCF_024679095.1 Eriocheir sinensis | reverse complement strand
TTTTTTCTTTCTCCCTTTCATTCAATCTCTATCTTATTTTCTTCTCTTCATTCTTCTCCTTGCAAAATCTTTCTTCTTTGATTATCTTTTAATTCCTATTATCTCATTCTTCTAATCTTCTTTATCTCCTTTATTATTTCCTCCTCCTCCTCCTCCTCCTCTTCTTCCCTTCCTTTCCTTTCCTTCTCTTTTCCTCCCCTTTTCCTCCTTCCCTTTTTTTCCTTTCCTCCTTGTCCTCCTTTTATCCCAGTCTTTTTTTTATTTTCTCTCTTTTCTTGACCTTCTTCTCCCGTCCCCTACCCTTCCCCTCCCCTCCCCATCTTTACTCTTCCTCCACTCCCTTCCCCATCCCGTCTCTCCCCTGTCCATTTCCTCTTCTCCCTTCACCTCTCTTCCGTTCTCCTCCCGTTCTCTCTCTTCCTTTCTATACAAACCCTTCTCTCCCCATCCCTTCTCTCCCCATTCCTTCCCCCCCATTCCATCTCCATCCCCTCTCTCCCTTTCTTTTCCCCTTCAATCCCTTTCCCATCCCCTCTCTCCCCTTCTTCTCCCTTTCAATCCCCTCCCCATCCTTACTCTTCTCTGTTTATCCACTCCCCACTCCTCCCCATCCATTCTCTCCCCTTCTCTTCCCTTCCCTTCCCTTCCCTGCCTCTCCCCTCTCCTCCCCTCACTTCTCTACCCTACCCCTCTCTCCGATCACCTCCCCATCTCTTCTCTATCCTGCCTCCCCCCTCCCCCCCTCCCCTCCCCTCCCCTCCCCTGTTACACAATGCCCAGGTAACGGAACACCTGTCCAGCACCGAAGAAAACGGGAATTTGTATACATTTGATTGAAAGAAAACGGCGGTGCTCTGACTTGATTATTGGGAGACTGATGTTGATTTGATTGACTTCTCGTAGACAGAGGTTTGGTAGTGGTGGTGGTGGTGGTGGTGGTTGTGGTGGTGGTCATCTACTGCCATCTACTACATCAACTACCATCACCATGTCCTCTCTCACTCAGTAACTTAAAATAGAATAACAGTTTAAACCCACAAAGATATAAGAGCTTAATAACATTAGAACATAAGGAGTCTACAAGAGGCTGGTATGCGTGTACAAGGCAGCTCCTGTGAACCTAACCCCACCTAACATCACTATCCATGAATTTATCCAACCTCTACTTGAATACGTCTATCGTGTTGACACTCACCACATGACTGCCAGGCCGTTCCACTCATCATACACTGTTGGTAAATCGATTCTTGCCTATGTTCTTGTTGAAGCTGAATTTATCCAATTTTAACCCATTCTTACGTGTCCTACCCGGTTCTCTTACGATCAGAACCTATTAATATCCCCCTTATTAAAACCCTTCATCCATTTATAAACCTCGATCAAGTCTCCTCGCACCCTTCGCCTTTCCAGAGAATCCATGTTTAATTGTTTAAGTCTTTCCTCATTTGGCAAGTTCCTTAACCCGTGAATCATCTTAGTCATCCTTAATTCTCTGTACCGATTCTAACATCTTGATATGCATTCTGTAGTAAGGTGACCAGAACTGAACCGCATAATCAAGATGAGGTCTAACTAATGCTAAATACAGCTTGCGTTCCTTGAAATAAATCCCAGTACCCTATTTGCATGATTCTTAGCCTGAATGCATTATGCCCTTGGACGGAGATCAGAGCTCACTAAGACTCCTAAGTCCCTCTCACACCCAGGCCTGCTTATGGGAGTGTCATTTAAGGAATAGTTATGTGAGGGGTTGTTCCTACCTACACTCAGAATACTGCACTCCCCGACACTGAACATCGTCTGACACTTCCCCGCCCAATCAAACAGTCTGTCTAGTCTATACTGTCTGGTTCATCCTGGATAACACTTGCCCCGTGATCTGATTCGATTACTCCACCGACCTTAGTATCAGAGCTCACAAGACCCCAAAATCCCCTTCTCACCAAGACCTGCTTAGACCCCCCTTCAAATCCCTCCACAATCAAAGAAAACGTGCATCATCCCATTTTCTTCGTTGCCCAAGGAAAAAAAGTGGTCAGGTAGGATAGCAGGTTCTTGTAGCCGTCCAGAGCCGTGACGTCATCGAGTGGTGGTGGTGGTGGTGGTGACTCAGGCGGTGGTGGTGGTGGTGGTGGTGGGGAGCAGAAGTATAGAAAACGGAGGTGAGGTCATCATCATTATCATTATCAGAATTACCTCTATTACTATTCAAATGAAGTCAAATTAAGTTCTGTCAAATAAATAAAAAAAACATATCCTTTTTAAGCAATACAAACTTCAAATCAAGCCTTCCATCAGCAACACCTTCCCTGCAACACATAAGTAACACACCTTTCCTCTTTTTCACCTGCTAATAAAACAATAATCTTTTTATTAATACAAACTCTAATTTAGTTCTTACCTTCAAGCTCCTTACCCTTAACCCCTCATTAGCAAGCACCTTCTCTCTCTCTCCTACCAATAAAAAAAACAGCAAAATTCAATTAACAAACACATCCTCAATTAATTAACCAATACAAACCCCAATTAAGTCCTCACCTTCACCTTCCCTTTCAACCCTCTCAGTAGCATACCTTCCCTCCCTTTCCCACCTGGCGTGTTAAGGGGCCGCCAATTACACGGGCAGGTGGACACATCGGGGCCTTTCTGTTAACACTATATACCTGTCCAAGTCCCAGAGGATGAGGTGGTTGTGATGTGGTGATGACAGTGGTGATGACAGTGGTGATGACAGTGGTGATGGAGTTTGGCTGACTGATCTTGCTGGAAATGATCTCAAGGGAACGGCCGAGGAAGGGAGAGCTCGTATAGGGAACGGCGCTTGGGTGTCTGATATTCCTGGAACTGATGTCAAGGGAACGGCCGAGGAAGGGAGTGCTTATAGGGAACGGTGCCCGGCTGTCTGATCTTGCTGGAAATGATCTCAAGGGAACGGCCGAGGAAGGGAGTGCTTATAGGGAACGGTGCCCGGCTGTCTGATATTGCTGGAAATGATCTCAAGGGAACGGCCGAGGAAGGGAGTGCTTGTAGGGAACGGCAATAGGCTGTCTGATATTCCTGGAACTGATGTCAAGGGAACGGCCGAGGAAGGGAGAGCTCGTATAGGGAACGGCGCTTGGCTGTCTGATATTCCTGGAACTGACCTCAAGGGAACGGCCGAGGAAGGGAGAGCTTGTATATGGAACGGCTATATGCTGTCTGATATTGCTGGAACTGATGTCAAGGGAACGGCTATAGGCTGTCTGATATTGCTGAACTGATCTCAAGAACGGCGATAGGGTGTCTGATATTGCTGTAACTGATCTCAAGGGAACGGCCGAGGAAGGAGAGCTTGTATATGGAACGGCTATAGGCTGTCTGATCTTGCTGGAACTGATCTCAAGGGAACGGCCGAGGAAGGAGAGGTTGTATAGGGAACGGCGATAGGGTGTCTGATATTGCGGGAACTGATCTTAAGGGAACGGCCGAGGAAGGAAGAGCTTGTATAAGGAACGGCGATAGGGTGTCTGATATTGCTGGAACTGATCTCAAGGGAACGGCCGAGGAAGGGAGAGCTTGTATAGGGAACGGCGATAGGGTGTCTGATATTGCTGGAACTGATGTCAAGGGAACGGCCGAGGAAGGGAGAGCTTGTTTAAGGAACGGCGATAGGGTGTCTGATATTGCTGGAACTGATCTCAAGGGAACGGCCGAGGAAGGGAGAGCTTGTGTTAGGGACTTATAATTTGGGATGAAGAACTTCAGGTTAAGTTAGGGGCATATGGTGTTAGGTGCGCGAGGCTCCTGTGCTCACCTCCGACACATTGGTTGAGTATCATAACAAGCATACATTTCACAAGCCATACTTCTTGCTTGTTCTTCCTTGTTTCCTCCTCCTCCTCCTCCTCTTCTTCCTCCTCCTCCTCCTCCATTTTTTTCCTCCTGCTTTTAAAAATATTCTTCCTTTTCATATGATTGTTTTCTTTTTGTCTCCTCCTCCTCCTCCTCCTCCTCCTCCTCCTCTTGCCTCTCATCCCTTGCTCTCCTTCACTCTATTCGCCTTTTGACCTCCTAATCCTCCTTCGTCTTCCCTTATTCCTCCTCCTCCTCCTCCTCCTCCTCCTTTCACCTTTTAAACTCCTCCATCTTTCTCTATCCTTCCTCCTGACACTCCTCCGCCCTCCACCTTTGCCCTCCTCCTCCTCCTCCTCCTCCTCCTCCTCCTCCTCCTCCTCCTCCATCTATCATCTTCCTCCTCCTTGTTTCAAACGGAATACGGAATATGAAATGAGAAAAACAGGTATAGAAAAAAAACAATAAAATAAAGAAAAAGGAAAGAAAGAGTGAGATGAAAAATAAGGAAGAATATAAATTGTTTTGAGATTGTTTTGAGAGTTTGTTTTGCGTGAAGTGATTTTGTCTTCTTTTTCTTCTTCTTCTTCTTCTTCTTGTTCGTCTTCCTCTTGTTGTTGTTGTTGTTGTTGTTCTTTTTCTTCTTCTTTTTCTTCTTCTTCTTCTTTTTCTTCTTCTTCATCTTCTTCTTTTTCTTCTTCTTCTTCTTCTTCTTCTTCTTCTTTAGGCGGAAAATGAAAAACAAGCTGGAATTTGAGAGAGAGAGAGAGAGAGAGAGAGAGAGAGAGAGAGAGAGAGAGAGAGAGAGAGAGAGAGAGAGAGAGAGAGAGAGAATAAAAGGGAGAAAAGGAAAATAGAAAAGGGAGATCACAACCTTGACCTATCCTCCCTTCTTCCTTCCTCCCTCTCTCCCTCCCTCCCTCTCTCCCTCCCTCCCTCTCTCCCTCCCTCCCTCTCTCCCTCCCTTTTACCCTTTCCTATCTCTCAACCGACTTGCCTAATACTCACCTCCTAATTTAACGAGACAGGTAGGAGGAGGAGGAGGAGGAAGAGGAGGAGGAGGAGGAGGAGGAGGAGGAGGAGGAGGAATAATAATAATAATAATAAGATGATGAAAATGAAGAGGAAGCAGAAGAAGAAGATGAAGAAGAAGAAGAAGAAGAAGAAGA
>NC_066576.1:4305156-4307656 GCF_024679095.1 Eriocheir sinensis | reverse complement strand
AGGTGTGTTGTGTCGCGTTCAGGGGACCTCCAGGACAGGCGGCGGTCACGGAAGGAACACGGAGCGGCGAGGAGACAGTGCAAGGGAAGCGTGCAGAGAGGAGACAGGAGGGTTGAGAAACAGGAGGAAAAGGGAGGAGGAGGATCGGTAAAGAAATGGAATATATAGACAAGGAAATAATGGAAGGGAAATTGATGAGTACGAATGAAATGACTAAAGGAAAATAAGAAAAGGAAGACATTGAGAGGGAAAATAATGAGAAGGAAAATGAAGAGAAGGAAAGAAAGTGATTAGAACGAAAATAATGAAAGGGAAGAAAAGACGGTTGGGGGGGGGGGGAGGGGGGGGAATAATCAGGGAAAACAACAACAACAAAAAAAACATAAGAGGAAAACTATTAAAGAAAAGTTACAAGAAAAAAAGAGAAGGAAAGTAAACGGAAGGAAGAAATGAGGAAAACAGAATAAAAGAGAGAAAAGGAGAATAGAAAAGGGAGATCACAACCCTGGCCTATCCTCCCTTCTTCCTCCTTCTCCCTTCCTCCCTCTCTCCCTTTCTCCCTCCCTCCCGAAGAAGAAGAAGAAAACTGTGAAAAAATGAATAAAATAAGGGAACTAGTGAAGAAAATTGAGTGACCAGAGGAAAGCTATGAAGAAAAATAAATAAAGAAAAGAAGAAAAAAGAAAACAAAGGAAGAAAAGAAGAAAATAAAGAAAAAAACAATGAATTTTTTTTTTACCCAAAGGAAAACAAGAAAAAATAAAAAGAGAAAAAAATGAAGAAGACAATTTTGAACCCGATAAAGAAAAGAAGAAAAATTTTGAACCTGAAGGAAAACAAGAAAAAAAGATAATAAAAAGGAAGAAAAAAAGACAGGAAAGAAAAGAAGAAAATCAAAAGAAAAGCAATGAAGAAAATTTTAACCCTATAAAGAAAAGAAGATGAAGAACAAAACAATGAAGTAAAATTTTGAACCCGAAGAAAAACAAATAAAAAAGGAAGAAAAAGGAAGACAAGAAGAAAATGAAGAAGAAAAACAATGAAGAAAAACTGAACCCGAAGGAAAACAAGAAAAAAGATAATAAAAAGAAGAAAAGAAGAAAATCAGGCGAAAAGCAATGATAAGCAAATTTTGAACCCGATAAAGAAAAGAAGAAAATGAAGAAGAAAAACAATGAAGAAAAAACTGAACCTGAAGGAAAACAAGAAAAAAGATAATAAAAAGAAGAAAAGAAGAAAACCAGGAGAAAAACAATGAAGAAAATTTTGAACCCGATAAAGAAAAGAAGAAAATGAAGAAGAAAAACAATGAAGAAAAAACTGAACCCGAAGGAAAACAAGAAAAAAAGATGATAAAAAGAAGAAAAGAAGAAAATCAGGCGAAAAACAATGAAGAAAATTTTGAACCCGATAAAGAAAAGAAGAAAATGAAGAAGAAAAACAATGAAGAAAAAACTGAACCTGAAGGAAAACAAGAAAAAAAGATAACAAAAAGAAGAAAAGAAGAAAACCAGGCAAAAAACAATGAAGAAAATTTTGAACCCGATAAAGAAAAGAAGAAAATGAAGAAGAAAAACAACGGAGATTTTTTTTAAACCCGAAGAAAAACAAGAAAAAAATGAAGAAAAAGGAAGAAAACAAGAAAATTCAACACCAAATTCATCACCACTACGATCACCAATCCTACCCCTGAGACTCACCAAGTACTTCATGGCGGTGGTGGTGGTGGTGGTGGTGACGGAGGTGGAGGTGGTGGTGACGACGATGGTGGAGACGTTAGTGCTTCCCCGCCGCCGCCGCCTCCACCTTATAAAACCACACGCCGCTGCCACGCCTCCTTCTGTCCTCCCTCCCCCCCCTCCCCCCCTTTTCCTTCCACCCCCACCCTCCTTCTCTCTCTCTCCCTCTCTCTCTCTCTTCTCTTCTCTCTCTTCTGCAATATGTCCTCAACGCCGTCTCTTCTCTTCCTCCTTCTTCTCCTCCTCCTCTTCTTTTTCGTCTTCTTTTTCCTCTTCCTCCTCCTGACATCTATTGTTTGTAAGTTAATGGAACTAATATTCATGAATATATGGTGAAAATTCTGAAGAAAATAATAATAAATATAATTCGCAACATGGCTTCCGTAGTAAACGTTCGTGTTTGACTAACTTACTTTGATTTTTTTCTTGGTTCTTTTGAGGTGTTCGATGAAAGCAGATCAGTAGATATCATATATCTGGATTTTCAAAAGGCATTTTTGATAAGTCCCCACAACGATTGCTCTCAGCAAACTACTACGGCGGTATCTCGGTAACATTCTGGTGAGCCTCTGAGGGGCTCTCTGCTCTGAGGAAGAACAGAGTACATCTAAAAACCTCGATGTCAGCACTGGTGTCAAAAGAAAAGTACCGGCGTAATCTGCAAGGAGTAATTTATGTTAATGATCTTAATGTATTTAAATTTTGATATCGATGAATTTGCAAGTATCAAAATTTGCTGATGACATGAGTAATTGCCACAA
>NC_066576.1:4277656-4295156 GCF_024679095.1 Eriocheir sinensis | reverse complement strand
AGAGAGAGAGAGAGAGAGAGTAATACTCGTATGCAATACTCGTATGGAGTATGCATCTCATGTGTGGGGGGGCTCCACTCACACAGCTCTTCTGGACAGAGTGGAGGCTAAGGCTCTTCGTCTCATCAGCTCTCCTCCTCATACTGATAGTCTTCTACCTCTTAAATTCCGCCGCAATGTTGCCTCTCTTTCTATCTTCTATCGATATTTCCACGCTGACTGCTCTTCTGAACTTGCTAACTGCATGCCCGCGGCCCCGCTGCACTCGACTTTCTACTCATGCTCATCCCTATACTGTCCAAACCCCTTATGCAAGAGTTAACCAGCATCTTCACTCTTTCATCCCTCACGCTGGTAAACTCTGGAACAATCTTCCTTCATCTGTATTTCCTCCTGCCTACGACTTGAACTCTTTCAAGAGGAGGGTATCAGGACACCTCTCCTCCCGTATTTGATCTTCCTTTCGGCCACCTCTTTTGTTTCTTTTCTAGGAGCAGCGAGTAGCGGGCTTTTTTTTATTATTGTTTTCTTTTTTGTGTGTGCCCTTGAGCTGCCTCCTTTGTTGTAAAAAAAATAAAAAATAAAAAAAATACCGCGTCTAATAAGCAGGTCTTCGGGGCTTTCAGAATCAAGGTGCCAAGAGTTTATGGTAAAGAAGATGAGGCAACACCCGCCGACCGACCCTGGGGAGGTGGTCTTCGGGGTCGGACTGATGATATTAAGGAGGAAAAAAATATGATAGGTCTCGATTGCATTTTAAACGTTGTTGTGAGGAACGTTTTTATTTTTCCTCTTATGTTGTTGTTTTTCTTTTTGTTTGTTTTTCTTTTTTATTTCTTTTGTGTTAGTTTTTTCCTTTTTTTTTGTATTCTCATTTTTTTAATTTATTTTTTTCGTTGTTTTCGTTTTAGTCTTTTTATTTCTCTTTATTTTTTTTCTATTTTTCCTTTTTTTTTTGTTTTTTTTAAAGTCTGCATGAGAAGTCCAAACTCTTTATTCATTATAGAAAAATAGGTGCCCTTAAGAAGCGCGTCCATACTGTTTATTTACTAATGAAATCTTGGGCCGCTTTCACAGTCATTTCGTCTGTTTTGATCGTTACCAATGGCTGTTATCGCCGCTATGGTATTTCTACGTAAAACCGGCCGATGGGGTAGTGGCGGCTGCGGGGTTAGCCAAGCCCCGCACCTTGCCACACACTCTCAACACCTCTCGCCTCCTCTGCAGCCGCCACTACCTCTACAGTTTCACGTGGAAAACTATAGTGTCGATCGGCGCCATTGGTAACGATCAAAACAAACAAAGTAACTGAAAGCTTCCCTAGGTGTCCATGAGAGGTACGCCCAAACTGATTACCTAGCAAAGAAAAATAGGTTTGCACAAGAGGTAGGCCTATAGCACTTGAGGAAACAAAATGAAGCAACAACGCGTATGATGCCTCTCGACCTATGTCAAAAATGTTTATTAGAAAAAGAAAAAAAGTTGAGTAGAGTTTTCATCACGACCATTGGGCAACCCGCCGCGCCTCCGTTGAGAGAGCGATGTTTGTGCTCGAGAGTCCGAGGAAGGAAAAAATGGCTCGCCCGCCTCGTACCTATTAAGCAACGCACTCTACTGAGAAACGCCCCTGAAAGTGTGTCATAGTGCCGAGTATGTAAGTGGAGGGTATCAGGGCACCTCTCCTCCCGAAATTGACCCCTCTTTCGGCCACCTCTTTGGATTCTTTTTAGGAGCAGCGAGTAGCGGACTTTTTTTTTTATTATTATTGTTTCCTTTTTTTGTGCCCTTGAGCTGTCTCCTTTGTTGTAAAAAAAAAAAAAAAAAAAATTGACCCCTCTTTCGGCCACCTCTTTGGATTCTTTTTAGGAGCAGCGAGTAGCGGGATTTTTTTATTATTATTGTTTCCTTTTTTTGTGCCCTTGAGCTGTCTCCTTTGTTGTAAAAAAAAATAATAATAAAAAAGATAGTATGAAGTCCATGGTGAGTTATGTATTAGTGTAGGAAACTGTTGTGTATTTGTATTTATTCATTTCTTGTTTCCTTCATCTACTCCCGAAATTGATCTCCCTTTTGGTGCACCTCCTAATTCTTTTTTTGTTTTCTTTACCGTAAAAAAAATCTGTTTGTATGTTGTGTATTTCCAGTTATTAATTTCTTTTTTCCTTCAGATCCTCCAAAAATTGACCTCCGTTTTGGCAACTTCTAACTCTTTTTTTTTTTTTTTTTTGCTGTTTCCTTTACTTTAAAAAAAATGTTTGTATGTTGTGTATTTCCAGTTATTAATTTCTTTTTTCCTTCAGATCCTCCAAAAATTGACCTCCGTTTTGGCAACTTCTAACTCTTTTTTTTTTTTTTTTGCTGTTTCCTTTACTTTAAAAAAAATTGTTTGTATGTTGTGTATTTCCAGTTATTAATTTCTTGTTTCCTTCATCTCCTCCTAAAATTGACCTCCCTTTTGGCCACCTCCTAATTCTTTTTTATGTTTTCTTTACCGTAAAAAAAATCTGTTTGTATGTTGTGTATTTGGAGTTAGTCATTTCTTGTTTAATTCACCTCCTCTCGAAATTGACCTCTCTTTGGCCCCTTTCCTCAACTCTTTTTTTCTGTTTTCTTTACTGTAAAAAAAATCTGTTTGTATGTTGTGTATTTGGAGTTAGTCATTTTTTGTCTCCTTCACCTCCTCTCGAAATTGACCTCTCTTTGGCCCCTTTCCTCAACTCTTTTTTTCTGTTTTCTTTACTGTAAAAAAAATCTGTTTGTATGTTGTGTATTTGGAGTTAGTCATTTTTTGTCTCCTTCACCTCCTCTCGAAATTGACCTCTTTTTGGCCCCTTTCCTCAACTCTTTTTTTCTGTTTTCTTTACTGTAAAAAAATCTGTTTGTCGGAGTTATCCATTTCTTGTTTCCTTCACCTCCTAAAATTGACTTCCCTTTAGGCAACTTCTCTTAACTCTTTTTATAGGAGCGGTGATTTGCGGGATTTTTGTTCATTATAGTTTTCTTCTTTTTGCCCTTGTGTTGTTTCCTTTACTGTGTTGTGTATTTTAAGACATTCTCAAACATTTCGACGCCTAAGCACACTCATTTGACAAGGCTTTCGTATAGAAGTCTTGGGCATTTCCAGAGGTACTTTTATGACCCTGGTGCATGGTAGTTTGACGCTTCTCCTGTAGCATGAAACTAAGCAAACACTCATTGGAACCGAACTGATCTCCTTATTGGCCTTGAAAATAGTTAATGTGGGGGGTGGAAGCGATTGACAGTACCGACTCTATTACCCTTCCCTCCGTCCCTCCACTTCTGTAATCATCTCTGTTCCCTCGTCCTCTTTCATTTTCTCTTTCTCTGCGACTCAGGTGTCCTAAAGTATCCGCGGTCCTTCCTCTCTACCCGCTTCGCCTCTTATAATAATGATGATATAAGAGACAACGAGTTACAGGGAGAGATCACTTCAGAACCTTTGCCGGCGCAGGATTGGAAGCGTCTGACAGTTCTTTTGTTTTTTTGTTTTTTACAGCTAAGCTAAGGCATCTCTATTCCCTCGTCCTCTTTCATTTTCTCTTTCTCAGCGTTTCAGGTATTTTAAAGCGTACTCCCTCCTCCCTCTCTACCCCCTTCGCCTCTTATAATAATGATAATATAAGAGACAACGAGTTACAGGTAGAGATCACTTCAGAACCTTTACCGGCGCAGGATGGAGCAGCGCACTAACACCAGGCACCAGAGAGAGAGAGAGAGAGGGGTGAAGGACGCTGGGAAAGGTCTTTGTCCTGCATTGCACTATTAATTACTGATGGTGGCGATGATGACTTTCTCTCTCCGTGTGTCTGTAGTAACAAATGCACCGCTCTTTATGGGCTGAACGGGATATTAACAACGGCTATTATGCAGTCTTGGCGCGGCGTCCCTGTGCTGTCAAGTGTACATGTTGACTCTCACTCAGATAGATGGCGGCCAATTCGTCTGTCTCGGCCCCATATTCTCAAGCGTTTCGACACCTCAGTACGTCTCTTTAAAGTAGGAAAAGAAAACCAATATTGAGAAAAGAAAACTGAAAGAACATCGAGAAAAGAAAAAGACAACATCAAGAAAATAAAACAATCATCCAGCTTTCGGTGACGGGTGAGTCACTTCTGGGGAGGCGGAGGCTCATCCAGGCCCAACAACATCACACGAAAGAAAAGAAAAGAGAACATCAAAAGAAAAGAAAAGAAAAAAAAAGGAAAAGAAAGAAAAAATAAAGTAAACAAAGAAAAATGAGACAAAACAAAAACAACAACAAAACAAAAAACAAACAAACAAAAAAAACGTAATACATAAATAAATTAATAACCCTTTTACTAACAATTTAACTTTAACTAATTACCGGTTGGACTAACGAAAGGGAGGAGAGCTGCTTGACCAAAAGTAAGGGGAAGGAAGGTAAAGTTTAGGAGAGTGAAACACATCTAGAACACATTGGTGACCGAGAGAAGGGAGAGCAATGTCACTCCAAACACGCGCCCATGCTTCCCTTCCTCTTTGTGCTGCTCGGCCCTGAACGGAAGGAAACTGTTGGTAGAGAAAAAGAATTTGAAGTTTAAGAGCACGAAAAAAAGACATCACAATATATTCACGAAAAAAGAAATGGACGAGGAAAACTGATTCATCGGGCGAGAATGACTTGGAAAATATATTAACTCACTGGATGGAAAAAAAAATCATTCATAATAAAAGAGAACAAAAAGAAACTGAATCATTCACCATCATACAGAAAATAAGCAATCATTCATCATAAAACAAAGCCATTCATAAGAAAAACCACGAGTAACCTTTGGCGTACCGTAGCTGAGGGCGAGGAAGGAGCGGTGGGCGTTCGTGGGTGCTCTGAACAACAAGAACATAAGAACATAATGAGTCTGGAAGATGCCCCGAGCCACTCAGCAGCGTGCCTCAGCGTGGAATCCGTGACCATGAGAGTGCAAGAACCGTGAACAGAGGTGAAGGACGGGATGGCAAGCGTACATCGGTGAGTGGCGGGGAAAGATGAAGAGGGACATGACTGGCGAGGAGATATTAACACGGACAGGAGGGAAGGACATCAGTGGCGGACGGAGAGACAGAGAAAGATGAACAAGGATACGAGAGAAGGATCTGAGGGGAAGTGGGTATCGGTGACTGGAAGGGAGAGATCGGAAGGGAAGGACTCAAGCGGATATCGGTGACTGGAAGGGAGAGATCGGAAGGGAAGGACTCAAGCGGATATCGGTGACTGGAAGGGAGAGATCGGAAGGGAAGGACTCAAGCGGATATCGGTGACTGGAAGGGAGAGATCGGAAGGGAAGGACTCAAGCGGATATCGGTGACTGGAAGGGAGAGATCGGAAGGAAGGAC
The DNA here is from genome assembly GCF_024679095.1 of Eriocheir sinensis. Taxonomy (NCBI): domain Eukaryota; kingdom Metazoa; phylum Arthropoda; class Malacostraca; order Decapoda; family Varunidae; genus Eriocheir; species Eriocheir sinensis. Next base: position 4,289,783 of record NC_066576.1, on the reverse strand, counting down.
TCAAGCGGATATCGGTGACTGAAGGAGATCGGAACGTAAGGACTCAAGCGATATCGGTGACTGGAAGGGAGAGATCGGAAGGGAAGGACTCAAGCGGATATCGGTGACTGGAAGGGAGAGATCGGAAGGGAAGGACTCAAGCGATATCGGTGACTGGAAGGGAGAGATCGGAAGGGAAGGACTCAAGCGGGTATCGGTGACTGGAAGGAGAGATCGAAGAGGAAAGGAAAGCGGATATGACTGGAAGGGAGAGTTCGGACGGGAAGGACTCAAGCGATATCGGTGACTGGAAGGGAGAGATCGGAAGGGAAGGACTCAAGCGGATATCGGTGACTGGAAGGGAGAGATCGGAAGGGAAGGACTCAAGCGGATATCGGTGACTGGAAGGGAGAGATCGGAAAGGAAGGACTCAAGCGATATCGGTGACTGGAAGGGAGAGTTCGGAAGGGAAGGACTCAAGCGGATATCGGTGACTGGAAGGGAGAGATCGGAAGGGAAGGACTCAAGCGGATATCGGTGACTGGAAGGGAGAGATCGGAAGGGAAGGACTCAAGCGGATATCGGTGACTGGAAGGGAGAGATCGGAAGGGAAGGACTCAAGCGGATATCGGTGACTGGAAGGGAGAGTTCGGAATGGAAGGACTCAATCGGATATCGGTGACTGGATGGGAGTGATCGTAAGGAAGGACTCAAGCGGATATCGGTGACTGGAAGGGAGAGAGCGGAAGGTAGGACTCAAGCGGAAATCGGTGACGGGAAGGGAGAGTTCGGAAGGGAAGGACTCAAGCGGATATCGGTGACTGAAAGGGAGAGATCGGAAGGGAAGGACTCAAGCGGATATCGGTGACTGGAAGGGAAGGACTCAAGCGGATATCGGTGACTGGAAGGGAAAGATCGGAAAGGAAGGACTCAAGCGGATATCGGTGACTGGAAGGGAGAGATCGGAAGGGAAGGACTCAAGCGGCGGGTATCGGTGACTGGAAGGGAAAAAGGCAAGCGGATATCGGTGACAGTTGTTGTGAAAGCCAAAAACATCTAAATACTAGCCTGTCTGTCATACGGGTTCACGGTTCCCCTATACCCCTACCCCAACGGTTCGCCCCATCTTTTCACTGGCAAGTTAAAGCCCCCCACAATTACTGCCTCGCAACTGCTACTTGTTTCTAATAGTAATTCACCTAACGCGTGGATTAAAGAACCTCTGCTGTAGACATTTAAACCCGTAGTTCGCCTGTTTGAAAAGCCTCTCGTCGTCTGTAGAAGTTGCTGGGGTCTCCATGGACTGTTTTGTGATCCTAGTGATAGTTGTACACGACCTCTGCGACATGAACGGGAAAATCACCCCCCATTGAATACCCGGTTGATCTTCCCTGTGGCTTTGGGAAATGGTCGTAATTGGAGCCAGATACGTGCAAGAATAATGGACCTTAGTACTGTACCACTGACTTTTCATGGCCTGTTTTGTAATGCTGGTGATAGTTTTACACGACCTCTGCGCCATGAAAGGGAAAATCACCCCCAATGAAAACCGGGTTGATCTTCTCTGTGGCCTTGGGAAACAGCCGTCATAGGAGCCAAATACGTCTAAAATTATGGACCTCGATAGTTGGTGATAGTTTTACACGACCTCTGCGCCATAAACGGGAAAATCACCCCCCAATGAAAACCGGGTTGATCTTCTCTGTGGCCTTGGGAAACAGCCGTCATGGGAACCAGACACGTGTAAGAACAAGTACCCTCCCCTCAAGACATCCCAGGGCGTGGTCGTTGCGGCATCCTCGTCAGCCTACAAACATGTCGTACGAGGCAGGTGCCGCTAACCACACTATTTTTTGCCCGTCTCATGAGGCACTGCAGCGTTTCTCTAGACCTTGACACACCTCCTCCTCACCCACCCCCATCCTGTCACTCGCCCCGCCACTGCCCCGTCCCCGCCCCCGCCTTGCCCCGCTCCAGTCCTGTCGCTCTAGTTTGCAGCCTCCTGACCGCTATGATGCAACACTCGGCGCCAGCAACAACACAACACCACAATACCAACAACACCATGACACCTAAACACCACATCTCAACACCACGACGCTAGCAACACCGTAACACCACACCTCAACACCACAACACCAAGACGCTAGCAACACCACGACACCCACAACACCATAACACCACCAGGACGCCAGCAACACCACAAACTCAACACCAGCAATACCAGCAACACTAGAACACCAACAACGGGATGAATGAAGTGCTGGAGGAGGAGGAGAAGGAGGAAGAGGAGGAGGAGGATAGGCAGAGGAAGCATGGGGGAGAGATGGAGGGGGGACTGGGGAGGCGGGGAATGCAGAAGGCGTGGCCGCGGCGGGAGTGGTATTAAAAGGCGGCGTCGGCGTTGGCGGGGTACCATACGCACGCACACCGCCGACAACACCACCACCAACACCACCACCTCCACCTCCACTATGAAGCTTTGTGTAAGTGCTCCCTCTATGTCCTCCTCCTCCTCTTCCTCCTCCTTTTTCCCTCTTCCTCCTCCTCTTCGTCATCGTCTTCTCCCCCTACTACGCCTCCTGCCCTATCATGGTCCTTCGTCCACGCCGTGAGACTGTCCTGCACCCGTCTCGTCCTGTCCCTCACGCAGCTCCCTCCCTGCACAGCCTCCCCGCCAGCCTCCCGCCCTCCAACACACACACACACACACACACACACTCACACTGCTTTGCTCCCCAGACTTCGCTGCTCTGTTTAGTCCTCAACAGCCATCCCCCTGACACACGCCTCAGGCTGCCCCGCCCCTCATGACACGGCCCCCTCAGAGTTGTCCCTTGAGCCACGCGTCATCAACATACTCCCCGCCCACGTCCCCTCCCAGCGCTCCCTTTCGCTCCCCGGGCCACCTCACACCGTCCCGCCGTCACTGGTAACACTCCTTCCCCGCCGTGTGCTGCCCTCAGCCCGGCCCCTCCTCCTATCTCCCCCACTGACCCCTGACCCGCCCCCGCAGGTGCTCGCCCTGGTGGCCCTCGTGGCCGTGGTCACGGCGCGCCCCGACAGGGTGCTGGACCTGGACCTGGATGACATCCACCACGACCTGTCCATCGCCGACGACACCTCCGTCACCGGCACGTACAGCTGGACGTCCCCCGAGGGCGAGAAGTACTTCGTGCGTTACGTCGCCGACGACGACGGTTACCGCGTCATCGAGTCCAACGCCGTCCCCGCCACCCTCGGCGGCACGGCGGCCAACGGCGCGCAGGGCGCCTTCGGCTCCTCCGAGGAGGACGACGACGACAGCAGGTTCGACTTTGACTGAGCACCGCGTCCCCAACACGTCCCAGCCTTCAGCCAGCCCCGCGCCGCGCCTCCCTGCACGCCTGTCCCGCCACGGCTTCGTCTTGCCGTGGCACTCACCACGCTGACCGGTGAGGAGCCTCGCCGCCACACACGTGGCGATGCGCATCACCACCATACCAGGTGGTGATGCGCCTCACCACCACCACCACCACCACCGGAGCGTCGCCATGAGGTCGTCGCCGTGGCCGTGGCGGCGCCGCACCCCTCACAGGTTCCTCACGGCTCAGTGTGTCCTTTATGTGTTGTAAATATACGATTACAAATTCCATTCCTTGTTTCCTTGAGCCCCTCCTTGCCTTCCTCGTCCAGGCACCCCCGCCCCGCCCCGCCCCGCCCCGTCCCGCCCGTGCCCGGGTTTCCCGCCCCCAACACTCACCAAAGCACAGTGGCGGGGGGGGGGGGGGTGAAACAAGGCGGCGGGGCGTGTCGGGTGTCGGGTGAGCAAGGTCGTGGGAACAAAGCCGTACTCGTGAGAATGTGGCTTTGAGGACGGGGGGGGAAGGGGGGGTGAGGATTGACGGGTGGAGGATAACCGTTGACGAGGGAAAGGCAGGTCAAGGAGGCGACGAAGCCGGTACTGGACAGACGGACGGGCGGACGGACGGACGGACGGGCGGGCAGCGACAAGCCAGACCGACACACAAACAACAAAAAACACTTCACCCGATGACTAAAAAAAAGAGAAAGCGTACCAACCCTTCTCTCAGGCTGCCTTCTGTATCTCCCTTGACCCTAAAAAACTCATCCCTTATACCTGCCAATCCACCTACCTATGTCAACCTCACCCATACGTCAACCACACATCTACCCAACCTACCAAACCCCACCCACTGCACCCTTCCCTTCCTCCCTCTCAGCCTTTCACCCAAGACTGTCCCAGATTCATCCAAACTCCCCCCCTTCCACCCTCCCTGTTACCTGTTACTAAGATCGAAGTTTAATGAAAGTCTAATTAGGGCTTATATTTTGTTAGGGTCTGATAAGGGGAATAAGAGCAAGGCCTTCACGATGCAGGGAGAGGCGAGGAGTTTGTGTGCCAGCGTTGTCCTTGAGAGATGGAGGTGATCAGTATTAGTATTAGTATTTGTATTAAGGTGAATCAGGTAGGGCCCACATTAACGATTCCCAAAGCCAAAAAGATCAGTCAGGTTTTAGTGAGTGTTTCTTTAGGTTCGCGGTACAGAGGAAGGGCCAGACTACCACCAGGGTCATAAAACTGCCTCCCCTGGAAATGCCCACAACGCCTACGAAAGCCTTGTCAAATATGTGAGCCAAAGAGATCAGTCGGGTTCTAATGAGTGTTTCTTTAGGTTCACGGTACAGAGGAAGGGCCAGACTACCACCAGGGTCATAAAACTGTCTCCCCTGGAAATGCCCACAACTCCTACGAAAGCCTTGTCAAATATGTGAGCTTAGGCACCTCTTATATCAACTATTTCCAAAGTCAGGTTCTAATGAGCGTTTTCTTTAGGTTCACGGTACAGAGGAAGGGTCAGATTACCACCAGGGCCATACATCTGCCTCCCCTGGAAATGCCCACAACTCCTACGAAAGCCTTGTCAAATATGTGAGCCAAAGAGATCAGTCGGGTTCTAATGAGTGTTTCTTTAGGTTCACGGTACAGAGGAAGGGTCAGACTACCACCAGGGCCATACAACTTCCTCCCCTGGAAATGGCCACAACTCCTACGAAAGCCTTGTCAAATATGTGAGCTTGGGCACCTCTTATATCAACTATTTCCAAAGTCAGGTTCTAATGAGCGTTTTCTTTAGGTTCACGGTACAGAGGAAGGGTCAAACTACCACCAAGGTCCTAAAACTACCTCCCCTGGAAATGGCCACAACTCCTACGAAAGCCTTGTCAAATATGTGAGCTCGGGGTCTCCCATATCAATTATTACCAAAGCCCAAAACGATCAGTCGGGTTCTAATGAGTGTTTCTTTAGGGTTCATAGTACAGAAGAAGGGTCATACAACTACCTCCCTTGGAAATGCCCACAACGCCTACGAAAGCCTTGTCATATATGTGAGGTTGAGCGCTGAAGTGTTTTTAAGAATATGACCAGAACTGAAGCCCCAAAACATATGAGACGCAGAGAAAGGGAGAAATGAAGATGAAGACGATGAAAGAGGATAAAAGAAGTTAGGTTATGTAAAGGGAGGGACAGAGAGGGATGAAGGGAAGATGCGAGAGCGAAGTTGGCTTAGTGAAATTTGATGAAGTTTCTTTGGGAAGGGAGGGATGGAAGGGTGACTGTGTGTGTGTGTGTGTGTGTGTGTGTGTGTGTGTGTGTGTGTGTGCCCTTGGCCTCGTTCTAAGGTGCCGAGAATGTCCACTAAAAGTCTTAATAATGGAGCGAGAGGGAGAGAAAAAAAAAGTTGGAGAGAAAAAATGGAGGGAAGAGAGAAGGGTAAGAGGGAGAGGAGGATGGAGAGAAAGGAGGAGGAGGAGAGGAAGGAGAGAAGAGAAGAAAGAAGAGAGAGAGAAGAAGAGAAGAAGAGAAAGGAAGAGAAGAGAGAAGAAGAAGAAGAAAGGAAGAGAGTAATGAAAGAGGAAGAAAGAAGAACGAGCTAAGGGGAAAAGGAGGAAGAGGAGGAGGAAGAGAGAAGAGAAGGGGAAGGGTGGGGGGAGAGAGAGAGAGAGAGAGAGAGAGAGAGAGAGAGATTGTTATATTAAGAGAAAGGAGAGGTTGTAGAGAAAGAGGAAGAAGAAGAGGAGGAGGAGGAGAGTAAAGGAGAGAAAGAAAAAGAAATAAGATAAAGAATAGAAATAAGAGAGAGAAAGAGAGAGTGATGATGGCGATGGTGGTGGTGATGATGGTGGTGATGGTGGTGGTGATGGTGGTGATGATAGGCGGATTAGTAACAGTAGAGGAAGATTAAAGAATGTTATGACCCTCCCTCCCTAATCCCCCCCCTCCCTCCCTCTCTCTATCCCTCTCTCTCTCTCTCTCTCTCTCTCTCTCTCTCTCTCTCTCTCTCTCTCTCTCTCTCTCTCTCTCTCTCTCTCTCTCTCTCTCTCTCTCTCTCTCTCTCTCTCTCTCTCTCTCTCTCTCTCTCTCTCTCTCTCTCTCTCTCTCTCTCTCTCTCTCTCTCTCTCTCTCTTCCCCTTTCTTTCTCTCTCTCTCTCTCTCTCCCTTCCTCTTTCCTTCTCCCTTATTTTCCTTTCTTCCTTTCCTCTTCTTCCCTTTCTTCCTCCTTTCCTCTCCTTCTCTCTTCTCCTCTTCTTCCCTTTCTCCCTCTCTCTTCCTCTCCTCTTCCTCCTCTTTCTCCCTTTCTCCTCCTCTTCCTCGCTTTCTTCGTCCCTTCTCCCTTTCTCTCTCTCTCTCTCCATTTCTTCCTCCCTTTCCTCCTCCTCCTCCTTCCCTCTCCCCTTCTCTCCCCGCCTGACCTACCTATTTGTCCTTCTCTCTCTCTCCCTCCCTTTCTCCGTCCCTCCCTCTCTCCCTATCCCTCCCTTAAGGTCACTATATAAAGCACCACCTCTCCCATTCACCACCACACCTTCTATCACCACCTTCCTGTCACCACCACCACCACCACCACCGTCACCATGAGAAGTGTTACAGTGAGTCTTTGGGGTGGTGTTATCAGCCGCTCCTAACACCTATAACCGTTTGATGGTGTTAAGAACGTAATGTGTTTGGTGTTAGTGTGAGATCATCTATAACTTATGGAGGTGTTTGGGGATTATAGTTTGGGGTTATAGGACCTCTACTTACACTCTATAACTTGGTGAGTGTGTTAAGTATGTGATATATGGATTCATCTATACCTTGCTTGGGTTAGTCAGACCACCTATAAGTTATTTAGGCGTTATGGGTGTGAGTGACGGGGTATTATGGCCCCTACTAATTAACCTGGTAGCTGCGGGGATCATGTTTCTTAATGGTCCCTCCAAGCGAGAAAAATGAGAAAAACAATCATCACTCACGCAAACCATTTCATAATATCTATCAACGCATATGTGATCAGTTTATGCATCATCTATTTTTGGGGGTTTATATCATGGCAAAAATTTGGCCCGTCGCTGCTACACGGTAAAGCCACAAATTTGGCCCGTCGCTGCTACACGGTAAAGCCACAAATTTGGCCCGTCGCTGCTACACGGTAAAGCCACAAATTTGGCCCGTCGCTGCTACGCGGTAAAGCCACAAATTTGGCCCGTCGCTGCTACACGGTAAAGCCACAAATTTGGCCCGTCGCTGCTACCGGGTTAACTTGTCGGGGGGTCGGTTGGTATGCTGCCCTGGTTATTTTTTTTTACAGCTAAAGAAACCGCTCAAGGGCAACAAAAAATTATGTAAAAAAAAAAAAAAGCCCGCTAATCGCTGTTCCCACAAAGACAAAAATAATGAGCGGCCAAAAGAGTGCCTTGATCCACTCCTCCAGAAGGCACGGGTAGGATCCCCCGGCTTCAGGCGCGGTGACTTTTCGCTCGTCGTTCAAGGGGGCCAATGTGACGAAGATGAGCACCGACACCACGCGCAGCTTTAGTGTATGCCCCCAACTTCACCTCCCACCTCACAGCCCCCCTCACCTCCCCTCCTATCTCCCTCAGGTCCTCGTCCTCGCTGGCCTCTCTGTCTTCGCCGCTGCCCGCCCGGAGACGACCTTCAGCCATGAGACGGACGACTCCCACCACGAGCAGCTTATAGACGACGACAACATCATCAGCGGGTCGTACCGGTGAGTGTTATAGTAGTAGTAGTAGTAGTAGTAGTAGATAGGTATTGTACGCCCTTTAGTGGTCATTCTCCTTCTATGTAATTCTATGTAATTCTTCTTCTTCCCTTCCCTTCCCGTAACCACCTCCCTCCCCACGCCCTTCCCCGTCTGTCTCCCCACTCTCCACGCCTCCCCACGCCCTTTCACTCCTCCCCACGCCTTCCCAACATCCTGAACGCCTCTTCCCCTGAACCTCACCCCACCCTGAACGCCTCTTCCCCTGAACCTCACCCCACTCTGAACGCCTCTTCCCCTGAACCTCACCCCACCCTGAACGCCTCTTCCCCTGAACCTCACCCCACTCTGAACGCCTCTTCCCCTGAACCTCACCCCTCCTCACTCCTTCCCACGCGTCCCATTACCTTCCCCACCCACTCCCCACCTCCCCCACTCCTCCTCATCTTCTTCCACCCCTCCGCATGCACGTCCACGCCTCCCCACGCCTCCCCACGCCTTCTCCCGCCTTCCCCCGCCTCCCCACGCCTTCCCACGCCCTCTACCACCTCCCCACGCCTCCCTACGCCTCCCCCTTCATCCCCACGCCTCCCACCGCCTCCCCACGCCTTACCCCGCCTCCCCACGTCCCCCACGCCTCCCACCGCCTCCCCCAACCTCTCCACGCCTCCCTACGCCTCCCCCTTCATCCCCACAACCTCCCATCGCCTCCCCACGCCTTCCACCGTCTCTCCATGCATCCCCACCGCCTCCCACGCCTTCCCACGCCTTCTACCACCTCCCCACGCCTCCCACCGCCTTCCACCGCTTTCCCACGCCTATCCCAACCTCCCCACGCCTCCCTACGCCTCCCACCGCCTCCCCACGCCTTCCCAGTCACCCCATGTCTCACCCCACCTCCCCACGCCTCCCCACTACCGTGCACGCCTCGCCCCCCAGGTGGACGTCCCCCGAGGGCCTGGAGCTCTTCGTGCGGTACGTGGCTGACAAGGACGGCTTCCGGATCGTGGAGTCCAACGTGGTCCCCGCCTCCAGCCTGGGCGTGCTTGCCGATGGCCAGCAGGGCGCCTTCGGGGACTCGCTGGAGGAGGCCGACGATGACGATGATGCTGATGATTCTGATGATGATGATGACTTCGAGGACAGGTTCGAGGTGGACGATGACTTCCACCTTTAAATGACCTGTAAATGATCTGTAAATTGCCTGTAAATGGCCTGTAAATGACCTGTAAATGGCCTGTAAATGACCTGTAAGTGGCCTGTAAATGACCTGTAAGAAGCGGCCTGTTAATGACCTGTAAGTGGCCTGTAGATGACCTGTAAATGACCTGCAAATGACCTGTAAATGGCCTGTAAATGACCTGTAAATGACCTGTAAATGGCCTGGAAATGACCTGTAAATGGCCTGGAAATGACCTGTAAGAAGTGGCCTGTAAATGACCTGTAAGTGGCCTGTAAATGACCTGTAAATGGCCTGTAAATGACCTGTAAGTGGCCTGTAAATGACCTGTAAGAAGTGGCCTTTAAATGACCTGTAAGAAGTGGCCTGTTAATGACCTGTAAGTGGCCTGTAAATGACCTGTAAATGGCCTGTAAATAGCCTGTAAATGGCCTATAAATGGCGGCCCGTGGGGAGTGTATACCCTTTTTTCTTTGGTGTGTTGGCGGCAACGGGAAGAAAATAAGAAAAGGGAGAGAGAAAGAAGAAAAGAAGAAAGAAAGATTACCCTGTTCCACCTTCCCTCCCCCTGTTCCACCCTCCCCCTGTTCCACCCTCTCTCTGTTCCACTCTCTTCCTCTCGTTTCATTCCTTTCCTTCTCTTCCATTTTCCTGTTCCGTTCCACCCTCCCTCCCCCTGTTCCACCCTCTCTCTGTTCCACTCTCCTCCTCTCGTTTCATTTCTTTCCTTCTCTTCCATTATTCTGTTCTGTTCCTGTTCTCTCGTTCCCCTGTTCCACCCTCCCTCTCTTCCTCTCTCTCTCCCTCTCCTGTCCCATTCCCCTCCTTCTCCTCTCTTTTCTTCTGTTCTGTTCCTGTTCTCTTGTTCTCCTGTTCCACCCTCCCTCTCTTCCTCCCTCTTCTCCTCTCGTTCCGTTCCCTCATCTCCTTCTCTTCTCCCTGTTCCGTTCCTCTTCTCTCGTTCTCTCCTTCCCTCGTCTCCTTCCCATCCTTAATATTACTTTCCTTCCTTTCCTTTCCCTTCTTTTTCTCTCCCTTTCTCTTCTTTCCCTTCCATTTCTTTCCCATCGTCTTCTTTCCCTCCCTTTCCTTTCCCCTTCCTTCCTTTCCCTGCCTTTCCTTTCCCTTTCTTTCCCTTCCTCTCCCGCCCTTCCCTTTCCCTCCCTTTCCTTTCCCTTCCTTTCCTTTCCCTTCCTTTCCTTTCCCTTTCTTTCCCTTCCTCTCCCTCCCTTCCCTTTCCCTCCCTTTCCTTTCCCTTTCTTTCCCTTCCTCTCCCTCCCTTCCCTTTCTCTCCCTTTCCTTTCCTTTCCCTTTCTTTCCCTTCCTCTCCCTCCCTTCCCTTTCCCTCCCTTTCCTTTCCCTTCCTTTCCTTTCCCTTTCTTTCCCTTCCTTTCCCTCCCTTCCCTTTCCCTCCCTTTCTTTCCCTTCCTCTCCCTCCCTTCCCTTTCCCTCCCTTTCCTTTCCTTTCCCTTTCCTTCCCTTCCTGTAGATTTATAGATAGATATTTATATTGTTTTTTCCACTGCTGTATTTCTTTATTTTCCTGTAGTTAATAAAGTCTGACAAACCTTTTATTTTCAACATTCTATTTAAATTTCCATCCTCCTTGCTTCCTTCCTTCACTATAGAAAAAGAAAGAGATTTATAAAAGGCAAAAAAAATCACTATACGCGGCTCGCCTCAGAACACGTGCAACTCTTGTCTATAATGAGAGGAACCTGTGTTTTTTTTTGTTGTTGTTTCTTGACGTTGAATAAGTTTGTTGTAGAGTGTCTTGTTGTTGTGGGCTGTCTTGTTGTTGTAGTCTGTCTTGTTGTTGTGGTCTGTCTTGTTGTTCTAGTCTGTCTTGTTGTTGTGGTCTGTCTTGCTGCTGCTGTTGTTGTTGTTGTTGTTGTTGTTGTTGTTACTTTCTTCCTCTGTATATTTTGTTTGGGGTTGATTGGTTTGTTTTTTTCTTCTCTCTCTCTCTCTCTCTCTCTCTCTCTCTCTCTCTCTCTCTCTCTCTCTCTCTCTCTCTCTCTCTCTCTCTCTCTCTGCCATACCAGTTCTTGTGTAAATTGAAAGTTAATGACCTTGGGAACACACACACACACACACACACACACACACACACACACACACACACACACTAGGTGAATGTCAACACTAAGGTCGAGAAGGGGATCAATCGGTCTTCTACCTAAAAAAAAAAAAAATTATCACAAACAGTACTCTCATAAATAAAATTCTTGCGTACTCGACTTTAAAAATGAAAGCAAATCCACAGCTCCGCGATACTCGCTCAGACCCTCCCTCAGCAAAACCCCGATACTCGCTCAGACCCTCCCTCAGCAAAACCCCGATACTCGCTTAGACCCCTCCTCAGCAAAACTCCGATACTCGCTCAGACCCTCCCCCAGCAAAACCCCGATACTCGCTCAGACCCTCCCTCAGCAAAACCCCGATACTCGCTCAGACCCTCCCTCAGCAAAACCCCGATACTCGCTCAGACCCTCCCTCAGCAAAACCCCGATACTCGCTCAGACCCTCCCTCAGCAAAACCCCGATACTCGCTCAAACCCTCCCTCAGCAAAACCCCGATACTCGCTCAGACCCTCCCTCAGCAAAACCCCGATACTCGCTCAGACCCTCCCTCAGCAAAACCCCGATACTCGCTCAGACCTTCCCTCAGCAAAACCCCGATACTCGCTCAGACCCTCCCTCAGCAAAACCCCGATACTCGCTCAGACCCTCCCTCAGCAAAACCCCGATACTCGCTCAGACCCTCCCTCAGCAAAACCCCGATACTCGCTCAGACCCTCCCTCAGCAAAACCCCGATACTCGCTCAGACCCTCCCTCAGCAAAACCCCGATACTCGCTCAGACCCTCCCTCAGCAAAACCCCGATACTCGCTCAGACCCTCCCTCAGCAAAACCCCGA
>NC_066576.1:4257656-4270156 GCF_024679095.1 Eriocheir sinensis | reverse complement strand
ATCACCACCACCACCGCCTCAGAGTAACCACCAAGACCGTCTCATTTAGTCCCTGCCGAAGGAGTTATCGAAGCTGTCGTCTTCCTCGGAGGAGAAGGGGACCTGCCTGCCATCGGCCTTCACGCCCCCTTGGGTAGCGGGCACTGCGTTGCTTTCCAGGATGCGGTAGCCATGCCTGTCTGCAATATACTTGACGAAGAACTTCTCTCCCTCGGGGGACGTCCAGCTGGGGAGGGAGGGAGAAAGGGGATTAGTGGATGGGGCAGCACCTAATGTAATGGGATGGCACCTGATGTAATGGGATGGCACCTAATGTAATGGGATGGCACCTAATGTAATGGCAATGGACAACTGGGGAGGGGAAGGGGATCGGAGGGGTGAGTGTATGGAACAGGTGACGGAAAGGGAGGGTGAACGGAAGGGAAGGGACGGAAGGGGTTTAATGTAACGCTTGGGGGCAGGTTAGTGCATGGAACAGGGGAAGCAGAAGGGGACTTTCTATACAAGCTCATCCCTATGCTGTCCAACTTCCTTATGCAAGAGTTGACCAGTTTTTGTCCACGCTTTCATCCCTTCCAGCGGTAAACACTGGAACAGCCTTCTTTACCATTCCCGCGGCCTCGGACACAAGAATTTCTATACAAGCTCATCCCTATGCTGTCCAACTTCCTTATGCAAGAGTTGACCAGCTTTTGTCCACGCTTTCATTCATCTCTTCCAGAACACTGGAACAACCTTTTTTTTTACTCTTCGCCTCGACAAAACACAATTTCTATAAGTTCATCATATCTATTACCCTTCAATTTCCAGGTTGATATTTGCATTTTGCCCACTCCAGCGGTCTTCCATTAGCTCTCTGAACAAACCTTTTTAGCCTTCCTTACCCTTCCTGCGGCTTCGCAAGACACGATCATCTAGGTTTGTCTTCCTTCTGCCGTTGAGCTAACCAGTTTGTTCACGCTTTTCATCCCTCCAGCGGTAAGTTAACAAAAACACTCAATACCCCTCCGCGGCTTCCGGCACAAAGGCTTTCCACACGATCATTCTAAGGTTGTCCAACTTCCTAATGCAAGAGTTAACCAGTTTTTGTCCACGCCTTCCTCCATTCAGCGGTAAACTCTGGAACAGTCTTCTCTACCTTTCCCGCGACTTTCTACAGACTGTCATTCCTAGGCTGTCCAACTTCCTGATGCAAGAGTTATTTTTTCACGCTTTCATCCTTTCTCCTTTACTTTTATGACCCTGGTGACAGTCTGATCCTTCCTCTGTACCGTGAACCTAAAGAAAACCCAATGAACCTCCTGTTTGGCCTTTGAAAATGGTTGATAGAGAGACTAACATTTGACGTCTTTCCTAGGAGTTTTGGGGGTACCTTTATGACCCTGGTGGTAGTTTGATCCTTCCTCTGTACCATGAACCTTAAAAAACACTCATGAAAACCCAATGAACCTCCTGTTTGACCGCTGAAAATAATTGATAGAGAGACTAACATTTGACGTCTTTCCTAGGAGTTTTGGGGGTACCTTTATGACCCTGGTGGTAGTTTGATCCTTCCTCTGTACCATGAACCTTAAAAAACACTCATGAAAACTCAATGAACCTCTTTTTTGTCCTTTGAAAATAGTTGATAGAGAGACTAACATTTGACGTCTTTCCTAGGAGTTTTGGGGGTACCTTTATGACCCTGGTGACAGTCTGATCCTTCCTCTGTACCGTGAACCTAAAGAAACCACTCATGAAAACCAAATGAACCTCCTGTTTGGCTTTTGAAAATGGTTGATAGAGAGACTAACATTTGACAAGTCTTTCCTAGGAGTTTTGGGGTACCTTTATGACCCTGGTGGTAGTCTGATCCTTCCTCTGTACCGTGAACCTAAAGAAACCACTCATGAAAACTCAATGAACCTTCTTTTTGATCTTTGAAAATGGTTGATAGAGAAGCTGCCCCAAGGATTTCGTCGACCAAGCATGTACATTTGACAAGGCTTTCCAGGGGTACTTTTATGACCCTAGTGATAGTCTAATCCTTCCTCTGTACCGTGAACCTAAAGAAAACACTCACGAGAACCCGGTTACTCTCCTTTTTGGTCTTTGAAAATATAGTTGGTGTGAGAAGCGGGAACGTCTGAAAATACCGATCACTGTGTTCTCCCCGCCCGCCCCGTGCTGGCCTGCGTGTGTGCGTCGTCTCACCTGTAGGACCCAGTGTAGGTGTTGTCGTTGTCAATATCCAAATCGAGGTGCATGTCCTCGTCGGAGATGTCGAAGATGGAGTCGGGGCGAGCCAGGGCCACGGCGGCGAGGGCCAGGAGGAGCAGGATCTGGCGGGGGGAGGAAGAAAAGGGTAAAGATAAATGTGAACACGAGTATTATTGAGTGATATTAAGCGATTTACAGAAACCTTTGTATTCGTCATTTTCATCCAGCGTTCATCGTCCACATCATCAGCATTGTCTTCCCTACACCCAGGCTCATCTTTATAATCTCTTCTCCACCCTTCCTATGGCCTCGGGAACAAGACTTTCAATTCAAGCTCATCCCTATGCTGTCCAACTCCCTAATGCAAGAGTTAACCAGTTTTTTCCATGCTTTCATCCTTTTCATTGGTAAACGCAGAAATAGCCTTCTTTACACTCCCTGACTAGAGACTCACGCTCGTCCCTCTGCTGTCCAACTTCCTAATGCAAGAGTTAACCAGTTTCTTCTATGCTTTCACCCATTTCAATACGTAGTAAACCCTGGATCAGCCTTCTTCTCTACGTCTTCCCCTCCTACGACTTTCCGTAAGGGACTATCAAGACGCCTCTGTTGATAAATTTGAGAACTTTGTGGCGTCTATTTTCTACTCATTTTTTTGGGGGGGAGTAGAGCATTGGCGATTTTGTTGTTGTTATTGTTATTTGTTCTTACTCTGTTTCTTCCGCCGTAAAAAAAAAAAATGACGCCTGGTTCTTGCGTATTGGCGGTGTGGCTGCACGAGGGAGGGGGTGTGACGCTGCATACCTCCCTCAAGACGACCTTTGTCCACGGCCACACCAGCCCAGCCACACCCACGCACGAGCCATCTTCAGCACGTTACCCAGATGTTACTTTGCTGGTCAGTTCTTCCTTATCGCGTTAATGTTTTGTTTTTTTAAATATTCGCGCGACTTGCAAGGCGCGAGAGATTTATTTTTTTACAACAAAGGAGACAGCTCAAGGGCACAAAAAGGAAACAATAATAATAAAAAAGCCCGCTACTCGCTGCTATTAACCGTGTAGCAGCGACGAGCCAAATTCGTGGCTTTACCGTGTAGCAGCGACGGGCCAAATTCGTGGCTTTACCGTGTAGCAGCGACGGGCCAAATTTGTGGCTTTACCGTGTAGCAGCGACGGGCCAAATTTGTGGCTTTACCGTGTAGCAGCGACGGGCCAAATTCGTGGCTTTACCGTGTAGCAGCGACGGGCCAAATTTGTGGCTTTACCGTGTAGCAGCGACGGGCCAAATTTGTGGCTTTACCGTGTAGCAGCGACGGGCCAAATTTGTGCCACGATTTAAACCCCCCCAAATAGATGCTTCATAAACTGATCACAAATGCTTCGATATATATATTATGAAATGGTTTGTGTGAGGGGTGATTTTTCTCATTTTTCTCGCTTAGAGGGACCATTAAGAAACATGGTCCCCGTTGCTACCACCGGGTTAAAAAAAAATCCAAAGAGGTGGCCGAAAGAGGGGGTCAATTTTGGGAGGAGAGATTTTACGAGTTATTTATTATCTTGCTTTTTTTTTTTGTTGTTTTTTTGGGGTCGCGAGATATTTTACGAACTCTCCTTCTCGCATTTCAGTTGTTATTGAGGCGCGAGATATTTCACGGACTCTCCTTCTTGCATTTTAGTTGTTTTTGAGTCGCGAGATATTTTGCGGACTCTCCTTCACGCATTTCAGTTGTTTTTGAGTCGCGAGATATTTTGCGGACTCTCCTTCACGCATTTCAGTTGTTTTTGAGTCGCGAGATATTTCACGGACTCTCCTTCTTGCATTTTAGTTGTTTTTGAGTCGCGAGATATTTTGCGGACTCTCCTTCTCGCATTTCAGTTGTTTTTGAGTCGCGAGATATTTTGCGGACTCTCCTTCTCGCATTTCAGTTGTTTTTGAGTCGCGAGATATTTTGTGGACTCTCCTTCTCGCATTTCAGTTGTTTTTGAGTCGCGAGATATTTTGCGGACTCTCCTTCTTGCATTTCAGTTGTTTTTGAGTCGCGAGATATTTTGCGGACTCTCCTTCTCGCATTTCAGTTGTTATTGAGTCCGGACTCTCCTTCTTGCATTTCAGTTGTTATTGAGTCGCGAGATATTTTGCGGACTCTCCTTCACGCATTTCAGATGTTTTTGAGTCGCGAGATATTTTACTGATTCCCTTTTTTATGTCATGATTCTAACGAGCTGATTCTATTTCCGTTTTTCTTGTTCCTCTCTTTGTTGACTTTTACTTAACGAGGTTGTCTCATTTTTCTTTTTGTTTTGCTTTTTTTTATCGCAAGTTTTTATTTTATTTTACAATCTTCCGCTTCTTATTTGACTAACTAACGGTCTTGTCAAGTTCTTCCTTTTCTCTTCTTTTTTTCTCTATGTAATTAACGGTGGTGTCACGTTCTTTTTCTTCCTCTGTAACCTCTTGTCACGATCTTCCCCGCTCTCGTTCCTTATGGCTAACGGTTTTATCAGGATCCTCTTCTTCCTCTTCTTCGTTCTAATTTAGTAACGGTCTCGTCATGTTCTTCTTTCTCCCTTTTGTTTCTCCTTGTCCTGTTTGTCTTTCAAGAATAAAATAGTCTCCCGTCTCGTCTTTTTTCCCCTTTGTCCTTCCCTATACGACTCACGGCTCTGTCACGCTGTCCTTGTATGTCCTTAAAAAACAAAACAGTCTCCCGTCTCGTCTTTTTTTCCCTTTGTCCTTCCCTATACGACTCACGGCTCTGTCACGCTGTCCTTGTATGTCCTTCAAAAACAAAACAGTCTCCCTTTGTCCTTCCCTATACGACTCACGGCTCTGTCACGCTGTCCTTGTATGTCCTTCAAAAACAAAACAGTCTCCCTTTCTCCTTCCCTATACGACTCACGGCTCTGTCACGCTGTCCTTGTATGTCCTTCAAAAACAAAACAGTCTCCCTTTGTCCTTCCCTGTACGACTCACGGCTCTGTCACGCTGTCCTTGTATGTCCTTCAAAAACAAAACAGTCTCCCTTTGTCCTTCCCTATACGACTCACGGCTCTGTCACGCTGTCCTTGTATGTCCTTCAAAAACAAAACAGTCTCCCGTCTCGTCTTTTCTTCCCCGTCCTTCTTCCTCTGTCACGCTGTCCTAGTACGCCATTGTGTTTCCTTTCTATCTCCTATGTCACGAATCTGTCTCACGTCTCTTGCCTCTTCGTCCTCTCTCCCTCCCTCTCTCTCTCTCTCTCTGTCTGTCACGTTCTTTTTCTACCGTTTCTTTCGATTCAAGGAACTCACTGTGCACTTCATGTCGGCGGCGTGTGTGTTGCCTGCGTGCGGTGATGTCTGCGGGGCGAGGGCTGCGGCGAGTCTGCCTGCACCCGCCGCCCCCACTTCCTTTATAGGCGCTGAATGAGGTCGTGTTTGTCGGGCGTCCGTGGCCTGGCGTCGGTGACCACTCCAGACGGACATCACGTGCCCCGCCCAACTACCCCGCCCATGTGCCAAAGTCCTGTCTCACCTGTGCAAGCTGTCCCGTTCCAGTCCCGGTCCGCCCATGTGGCCAAGTCCTGTCTCCCGGGGAAGGTAAACTGTGGTAACCTGCTTATGACTGGCCATGTGTACGGGGGTGATGGGTTCCCTTCTACCACAGGCTTATGGGGACAACGGTTCGGAGATGTGCACCGCCACCACGCGTAGCTATTGCGTATGAACCGACTCCCTCCTCCACCCTTCCTTTCACGCCCATTGCAGCTTCGTCTGTATAGTTTAATCATTGCACCCCGTCTGCCCTGATCCTCTGCTGTTTCCCACTATATAGCACGTCTTGCCGAGGTCCTATTGTAACCTATTGTACTGCATTCTTTATCCTATCTATCCCTCCCTGCCTCCCTATCTCTGTCTTATCCTCCTTCCCTTCCTTCTCTCTTCTCTCATCCTCCACTTCGTCTTGCCTAGGTGATCCTGTAACCTTTTCTACTGGATTATCTAGCGTATCTATCCCTTCTTGCCTCCCTATCTCTGTCTTATCCTCCTTCCCTTCCTGCACTCTTCTCTCATCCTCCAGTTCGTCTTGTGTAGGTTCTTGCTCCGTTCACTACACGTCCCTGGTAATCTATTGTATTGCTTTCTCTTCCCTGTCTATCCCTTCCTGCCTCCCTGCCTTCACTTCTCTCTATCTCTGTCTCATATTCCTTTCCTTACTTCTCTCTTCTCTCTTCCCCTAGTACGTCCTGTGTAGGTTCTTGCCCCTTCCCCGCCCGCCTCTTGAAGCTAAATGTACCGTATCTTTCACCCTCGTTATCCTGTCCATCCCTTGTGCTTCCCCCCTGTCATTCCTCCACCCTGCCTACACCAAAGTCTTTCAGCTCATCTTCTTAAACATTATATTCAAATATCATCTTCATCCTCTACAGCAGTGGTTTTCACCTTTTTACTGCCACGCCCCCTCTAGGAATTGGTCCTTCCCTTCACGCCCACTTTGCATCTATGAATAAAATTTCCTCCCAGATTTTAAAGGAAATAGCAAGCCCTAAGTAGACCATAGGAACCGAAAGTTGAGGTGGTACTTTTGCGTTTTTTCATAAACTTATCAATATTAGCCCAAGAGAAGATGGCGCCACTTTAAACACTTGCCTGCGCCATGACGGGCTGGGGCCGAATACCATCCAGGCCCCTCAAGCAAACCTACCGGCGCTATAGGCGTAGACGTAAAAAAAAAAAAAAAAAAATTGTTAACAGAATAACAAATGTAATTAGAGAAATTCCTAGTTTTCCGTAGGGCTCGCGCCCCCCCTGGAAATTACTGACGCCCCCCTGGGTGGGCGCGCCCCCCAGGTTAAGAACCCCTGCTCTATAGTGTATGCTCCCACCCTTACCTTTTCATCCTTTCTCCTCATTGCCCTGACCATCCCTTATGATTCCCTTCCTGTCATTCCTCCACCCTGTCTGCAACTCGTCCACCTTCCCGCCCTGTACTTTGCTTTCCCTTGTACCCAACGTTGCCAGATTGTTGTACTCAGTTTCTCATATATCCCAATTTCCATCCCAAAAACTGTTTCCTGGGCCATAATAACGAGA
Source organism: Eriocheir sinensis (assembly GCF_024679095.1). Classification (NCBI taxonomy): domain Eukaryota; kingdom Metazoa; phylum Arthropoda; class Malacostraca; order Decapoda; family Varunidae; genus Eriocheir; species Eriocheir sinensis. Next base: position 4,262,881 of record NC_066576.1, on the reverse strand, counting down.
TTTATTTGTAGTTATTGTTGAAGTGGTTTATTATTCCTGTTTCCTGGTGATACTTATGGGGGAGAAGCTGGTAAATGTGATGCTTCGAGTACGATAATCTGGCAACGGTGCTTGTACCTTTCCCTCGTCCCAGTTAGCTCATTACCTCTCCCGTCACACCTCCACCACCACCACCGCCACCTGTCCATCCCTTGTGCTTGTCTCTCCTGTCATTACTTCACCCAAACTCACTACACCTCAACCTCCTCTCCTCCCTGTGTTCTCCGCTTTCCCTTGTATCCTTTCCTCGTCCCAGTTACCTCTACCCCGCTAATCATACCGCGTCCACCACCACCTCCCCCGTCAACACCACAACAACCACGCCCTCTCAAGCTGTCTCCCGTAGGCCTGCTTGTTGCGTTAGGGTCTTGTGAAACTCCTTTGGGCAACACTCATTAGCCTGGCTCTTGAACTTGATCTGAATATACTTATCTGGCACATTCGGCGACACTGTTTTGAAATTGTTGATGGATTTTTTTTTTTTTTGTTCTGCATGGCTGGCTGCTACACTCAAGAGGACTGTTTACTAAATACAAATATCAATCTCTAAATTATCAAGCAAAAGTCCTTTACCCGGTAGCAGCGACGGGCCAAATTTGTGGCTTTACCGTGTACCAGCGACGGGCCAAATTTGTGGCTTTACCGTGTACCAGCGACGGGCCAAATTTGTGGCTTTACCGTGTACCAGCGACGGGCCAAATTTGTGGCTTTACCGTGTACCAGCGATGGGCCAAATTTGTGGCTTTACCGTGTACCAGCGATGGGCCAAATTTGTGGCTTTACCGTGTACCAGCGACGGGCCAAATTTGTGGCCTTACCGTGTGCCAGCGACGGGTCATATTTTTGCCATGATATACAGCAAACCCCCTAAAATCGATGATGCATAGACTGATCACAAATGCATTGAAATATATTATGAAATGGTTCGTGTGAATGATGATTTTTTCTCATTTTTCTCGCTTAGAGGGACCATTAAGAAACATGATCCCTGCGGTTACCAGGTTAAAAAACACCACTCTTGAAGGCGTGACTAACCTTCTTTGTGGCCGTGAAAAACATTCCTCTAGAGAACCCGAATTGTTTGTGAGTATGTACGTCATTTACCATAGAGTCTTCAGGTAGTATGAGGTAGTAGTGCGTTGCAGTGTCCCTGGCTACCTAATATACAGTCTGCCCACCCATCACTGCCTTGCAAACATACGTGGGTCGATGTGTGCTCAGCCATCACTCTGTCTTCCTTAACCTTTCCTGCTGTGGCGGCGTGTTGTTACAAGCCTCACCCTCAAGACCGGTTTGCAAGCCTCCAGAGACAGTGCCAGGAGCTGTATGTGTGTGCCGCCAGCTGGCTTGGTTTAATTCAGTTATCTATCGGTGAAGAATCGGGGACTGTCTCCTCCCATATACTTGACAGGTCGATGCGAAGAACACCCTTTCCAAGTCTCGGCAGCCTGCATGCGGTTGTTCCAGGACACTTCTGTTGCTGGAGAACCTTCATAAACTATTTTTGACCTAATATTAGATTGCTTTATTGAACTCTGGGAAGATCTTGAGGCATCAGAAGGGTAAATACATCTTGAGAGTAACGGTCAATTCTGTACGCTTGGTGGCTGCGAGGATGTCCCACCGATGCCCACGGGTATTATATTAAGTAATGGTCACTTCTGCACGCTTGGTGGCTACGAGAACCTCCCACCAATGCCCACGGGTATTATATTAAGTAATGGTCACTTCTGCACGCTTGGTGGCTACGAGAATGCCCCACTAATGCCCAAAAGTATTGTTTCATAAGTATTGGTCACTGTGGCGTCTATGTGGCACTGAGAGGGGAAGAATGGCAGCGGAAGCGAGATTAAAAAGAGCTTCGGTACATGACGCAGCGGTATTGGGATGAGCAGCTGCGGGGAGAGGCGTGACGCAGGGATTTTGCACTGGTTCAAGGGACGTCTGCCCATGTGTGTGTGCGTTCCCTTCCTTTCCCCCTTGACCACACCCCCGGCCAGCGTGTGTTAAGTCATGAATACTACACTAGTTCAAGGGACGTCTGCCGTGTGTGTGTGTGTGTGTGTGTGTGTGTGTGTGTGTGTGTGTGTGTGTGTGTGAGTTCCTTCCTTCCTTCCCCCCTTGAACATACCCCGGCCAGCGTGTGTTGAGCCAGGAATTAGTCGTTTTGTCGTGTTGTGTTTGTGTGTGTGTGTGTAAGTAGCTGGCTCGAGAGGTTACTTTTTTGTGAGAGAGAGAGAGAGAGAGAGAGAGAGAGAGAGAGAGAGAGAGGGGGGGGGGGAGGGGAGGGCAGTACAGGTTTGCAACAGGATCCGTTAATTAACAGGTAGAGGCACAACACTTCTTTTGGTCTCGGTCTTGTCTGCTCTTTCCTCATAGCCAGTCTCTTTACCCTTACGTCCGTGCCCTAGATGATCCGCCTCCTCCTCCTCCTCCTCCTCCTCCTCCTCCTCCTCCCACAGTTTGTCCATTACTCGTTCACCTACTTCGTTATCAATGTTAAAATACCTCCCCCCCGCCCTCCGTCTCACCTCTCTCTCTCTCTCTCTCTCTCTCTCTCTCTCTCTCTCTCTCTCTCTCTCTCTCTCTCTCTCTCTCTCTCTCTCTCTCTCTCTCTCTCTCTCACCTCCCTCCTCTCCACCTCTCTTCACATCACCTTTCCCTTCATTTCCTCTCCCTTCCTCATCTCTTTTAACTTGCTCCCTTTCCTCCCTCCCTCATTCATCTCCCTTACCTTCACCACCCTTCCTCCCTTCCTTCTTCACCTCCCTTCCCCATCCTCTCTTTTTACCTCCCTCCCCTCACCTCCGTCATTCATCTCCCTTGCCTCCTTCACCTAATTCCTCCCCCATCTCTCCCATTTCCCTCACCTCCTCCTCATCCTTACAGAGCCTGGGCACTGCTGAGGAACGCGTGCTACTGGAATAACTCATCGCTTAAGTGTGTTAGGCAAAGGTCAGACGCCGCGGATCGCATCGGAGAGAAAAAAATTGTTTGCATAATGTACTTTCACGCGTTATCCTCCCGCGGCGAGGTTCATGATATTTTCAAACGAAATGTAAAAGAACAATATTAATCGTTTACACTTCGTCATCTCCGACATCGTAGCTGTAATACGACCCATTAGAAACACAACAAACAACCACGCATCGTTTTCAACAGGGCGTACTGGCTATCCGTTCACAGCGGGGCCTGAGTCTATATATACCAAGTCAAGTCACTCTGCTTCAAAACTGCGACCGGTACGCGCAGGAGGCGGTTTTGGGGCGGAGCAGCTGGATGACGTCACTTGGAGCCCCCCCCCCAAAAAAAATACCCGCCAGTTCAGGGGTGACTAAAGTTGGGGCCGTATGTTCACTCTGGATGTGCATTCTCGCCTTCTTTCACAACGCGTTCAGGCAAGCCACTGACGAAAAAAATATGTCTTTTTATTGCGCTATTGCGTGACTGTAATTTTAATGACTACAAACGGCGGTGTGGGGTGTGAGGGAGGGCATGTTGAAGTGATTGATTTAAATTAGTCCGCCTTTCCTCGTTTTCTCTAAATCCCTGTTTCTACATTCTCTAGTTTGGCTCCAAGCAGTGTCACGCAAAAACTACGCCTCGGCCGTGTCTCCTGCCACAAACCTGCGCATGACTTGACTTGGTGTATATAGACTTAGGACGAAACAATGTTATCCTCGACGAAACAATAAAATAAGCTTACTAAGAAAAATGAAATATCGCTCCCATTCAAACCATCAATGAAGGATTCCTACGTGAAGCAGTGAACAGGAACACTCACCAATGGAAACAGTCGAGTACAAAGTCAACCCATCTATCTGTCAGTCAGTCAGTCAGTCGGTCAGTCACGGGTAAAAGGCAACAATAGTATCTATATAGACCACTCGTGACAACCAACAACTAATAGCCTTCTCCCACCTGTTATGCTGTTATGTTATCCTCCGCGAAATGACTTACACGAAAGATCACCAGTTAAAAAGTCAACCAGCCAATCAGTCTATCAGCCAAAGGTAAAAGATATCAACAACATGTAATCTCGCTTCGTGACTGTCATTTCTCGGCGGCGCGGGGCAGAGTGGGGCGGCGGGGCGGGACAGTGTTTGTTTACATCGGCTTTAGTGTGGCGTGCGGTTGCCTGCTGTGCCGCGGGTTGTGTGTGTTTTTTGCGTGTGTTTGCTTGTGGCGGGGACGTGTGTGCCTGACGGAGGGGACGACGGCGAGGCAAGGTCAGTCAAGCACGAGAGAGAGTTATGGAGTTGTGTTGTTGAGTTGCTGTTGAGTGTTGGTAAGTCTATCACTTCCTCGGCTGACAACAAGGTGTGTTTGTGTGTGTGTGTATGTGTGTGTGTGTGTGAGAGTGTGTGTGTGTGTGTGTGTGTGTGTGTGTGTGTGTGTGTGTGTGTGAGAGAGTGTGTGTGTGTGTGTGTGTGTGTGTGTGTGTGTGTGAGTGTGTATGTGTGTGTGTGTGTGTGTGTGAGAGAGAGAGAGAGAGAGAGAGAGAGAGAGAGAGAGAGAGAGAGAGAGAGAGAGAGAGAGAGAGAGAGAGTGTGTGTGTGTATGTGTGTGTGTGTGTGTGTGTGTGTGTGTGTGTGTGTGTGTTGGCAAGGGAGGGGGGGGGGGGTGCAGTGCTTGGCTTTCCCTCTCCATGACCTAGCAATAATAATAATAATAATAATAATAATAATAATAATAACAATAATAATAGAGGTAATAATGATTTGAAGGCGTTAGTCATTCTGCTCAAACGATGCATCAGACGAGAATCATTTGTTTATATTTGTGTGTGTAATAACTATCACATTAATAAGACCTATATATATACTTCTCTTATATTAGAACTTTTTAATTTTTTTTATAGATGTGTCTTTTACGTATATATATCTTTTACTTTCATTACAATTGCTTTCTTTTTTATTTTAGTCTCTCTTTAACCTCTGTCAATTATTCAACCTCTAACGAACATAGATGAAATAGAGGAAGAAATGGATCAAATCAAGAGAAAACGGGAAATTAGAACATGAACTTAAGAAATAATGGAAAATAAACGTTTGAAATAGTTAAGGTGGAAATAGGGAAACAGAAACAAAGGAACAGAACTAAAAAACAGAAATTAGAACATGAACTTAAGAAATAATGGAAAAGTAGCCTAAACGTATGAAATAGCAAAGGTGGAAATAGGAAAC